>NC_083639.1:31744060-31774060 GCF_963576545.1 Limanda limanda
CACCGTGTCCCCCCCCCCCGACACCTCCCAGAGAGCTGTGAACCGGGCACAGAGGTCAGAGGTCGAGCACAGGGGGGGCGATGGAGTCCAGGTCCCTCAGAGGTCTCATTTAGTTTTAGAGTTCTGCCTCCAGACTGAAACACCTCAACACCAGCAGGTGACATCTCAGGATCAGGTGTTGTATTCATGGTCCCCTGAGGACGAACCCCGGGTCCCATAACTCTCCATCCAACGCCATCTGTAGTAGATGCTAGCATGCTAACATGCTAACATGCTAACATGCTAAGCTCAGGTCTTTATCACTAGTGCAGCAAACAGCTAGAAACATTAACTTATGTTGTTTTTAATATTTATTATTGCAGGTGAGCTGACAGGTCCTCACATGACCTCACATCCAGTGAGTGTGTGTGTGTGTGTGTGTTCGTGTGTTATTGTGGGTGTGTGGGAGTGTGTGTGTGTTCACTCTCTCGTTTTCTCCTTTGATCCCTTTGTTCTTCACTGAAACAACCTCTCTCTCTCTCTCTCTTCCCCTGGTGTTGGTCCAGTGTATTGTGACGTTGTGAACTGAGTGTTTGTTACACACTCGAGCGGCAGAACGACCCACACACTTGTTTGCGTAACCGCAGCTCTGGAACACGTTGTTCCCTCAAAGTGAAGTTTGATCGGACGACACCGGACGACGAGACGGATTCAGACTTTCACTCCGTCAGTAACTGAGTGATGCAAAGTGTCCCGAGTGCAGGTGAAACATTAACTTTAACTCTGATCATTAAAAGAATCATGAAACAGAAACACGTTCCCAGATCTTTGCTTTGCAGTGAGATGATGAAATTAAACTCAAGTTTAACAAAACATTTTGTATTGATTCCACAGAGAGTTTATTCCTGAACATGAAGAGAAGAAGACGAGCAGCAAAGAGTCGGAACCTGTGATCGCTGCTGGACTCAAACCTTCGTGCATGAGACGTCCGCTCAACCACCTCAAACAAAACTTCAAACATACATAAACATTATGCAACTTTTCTACCTGAAAGCAGCAGCTTGGTGAAAGTGAGTCTGATGTGTGAGTGTGAACAAGAGAAAGTTTCCTCCTTCTCTCCCTGAGCGTCTGTTCTCTGTGACTCTGGTGAGTGGGTCCCCCCCCCCCCCCTGGTGAGTGGGTTCCATCTCCTGAGAGAAGAACTGACTGAGAGTCACAACCTGTCTCAAGCAGCTGCAGCTGAAGAGTGAAGCTGAACTGAGATCAGTTAGAAACACTCTGAAGTTATTAACAACCAGAGTTTATCTCCAAGATTCAGCAGGAAACTGTGAAACATGAAGAGTTCTGAACAGTTTGGTGGATTTGTTACAGCTGCAGCTCTTCAGGTTCAGGAAGCAGAGGATCATGGGTAATATACCCGGTGTTCAGTTGTGTTTCAGAGCCGGTTCCAGTGAACGAGCTGCAGCTTCACCTCAGACTCACTCTGTGGTTTCCCTCGAGTTTTATTTCTCGTCTCTGACGTAACTTCAGACCTTTTCTCATCGGTGAGGTGAAGGTTTTGGTGAATTCGGTGGTTTCCCTCCATCGTCTCGCTCTCATTCTTCTTCACACGAAAATACCTGAGTGTAAATGCAGATATGTGGACGATTATACATCATAAATTAAATAAATGACAATGGAAAATATCAAATTTACACATGTATTTTTATATTTTGTTGGAATAATTTGTCAAATATTTATATAATCTGTAAAGATCGTTTCTCTCCTGTGAGTCTGAAGCAGCTTCATGTGTTTGTTCCATAGTTTCATTGGTGGTGTTGGTTCATTGTATTAGGATCTGGAACGTGGCCTGAGGAACCTTTCACACCTGGTGTTGAGTCTGAAGATCTGGAACGTGGCCTGAGGAACCTTTCACACCTGGTGTTGAGGTCTGAAGATCTGGAACGAACAAGGTGTGAAAGAGGAAGTCCTTTAGCTCAGGGTTTGGTCTCCTCCAGCTCCAGTGGGAAACATCATGCTCTTTAGCTCCTGAATAATCCAATGATGAAGTAAATGATGAGTGATGATGAAGGTTTAAGACTTTACTAAAGGCAGGAACACGTGATTTCCTTCAACATTCTTGAAACATGGTGTAAACGAGGATTTATCTCTGGAGGTTTTTACGATGTTGATCAGGAACAGACTCGTGACCCCGTGTGAATCACGCCCTGTAGATTAAGAAAAGATGAGCTGTGATACTTCAGGGTCATTTCCAGAAGAAAGGTTGTGACATTGAAGTGAGAGATACAGTTTATAGTATGTAGTGTTTATTAATATTGACCTGTATCTGACTTTAGGTCTCACACATTTAAAGGTGAACCTTGTGTTGTGAAGTCATGTCGCTCAAACATCATTGAAACTCTTTAAAGAGATTTAAAGAGACAGGAAGATAAAGACAGAATAGAATAAAACGAGTGAGCAACACAAAGTGAGAACTGAGAACATGGAGGAATCCCAGATGTGGGTCTTCTGGTGGTAAGAACATCTGGGTGTCTCCTCCTCTGGTTCCCTCACTTGTTTCTCACCCCGAGCTGCTGAGGAAACAGACCCTCATGAATCACTGAGGGTCAGCCACAGAGGAGAGACGATCAGGACATGGCGCCCCCTGCTGGTGGAGCTGCTGCATTGCAAAGAGCTGCAGACAACCACAAATCTGGATCAAATGAAAACATGGACGTCATCACACCTACTCCAACTCATTTGTCTGTAAGAGAATTTACTTTTCAGACATATTGTCTTTATATATATATATAGTCCATGTTTTTATTTATATATCTCTTTATTCAAACTACATTCGATTTTTGCTCCAGCCCTGAAGATTTCAAATAGGATGAACTTTAAAAAAGTATAATTGTACATGTTCTTTCAGAATAATGTCCCTTTCAATATAATATAATGTATTTCTTCTCATGTCTTTGTCAGTTTATTTAGTATATTTAATTTAGTAAATTCAGATTTTATTCTATTAATACATCTTATGTAATGAACTTACTTATAGTTTCCCAGGAAATGTTTTCTACATGTTTTTATCTGTGACATCATCTTGAATCTTTGTGTATACTGAGGCAGAACGAGGGCCTCTGATTGGCTGCTCCTTCCCTGGGCAGTCATGTGATCACTCACCTGATGAATGAGTCTCATTTCTCCCTGAGCTCCAGCCCTTCAGAATAAAGTTTTTAATCAAATGTATTTTAATGAGAGTAGATTCTGAATCTCAGCTCTTTGCGATGATGCTCAGCTGAACAGCTGCTGCTGCTGGTGACTTTTCATTCTGTGTCAACCTGACTCTGCTCACACGGGTCTTTGATGTGGCTGCTGTCTGCAAATATCAAAGGAAGTCGGACGATCGTGTTTCTGCGTCAACGTCTTCAAGTTTCCTCAGAACGACTGAAACAGAGAAAAGTCCCCGAAAGAACAAAATGATGACGAACACCTTGATGTTTTCTGGGTTTCAGCTGAATTCACTGAAGGGTTTGGGACTTCACACCAGTTCAGGTAATATCTGTTCTGTTCTTAAGTTTGTGTGAAACAGGAAACAGGAAACAGTCACAGCTTCATTCCACTGAAGAGACGACGACAGGTTTTTCCAACAAAAACATTTTGCGTCTTTATTGAAGGAAATGAAATCCAGTCATGTGACTCTGGAGGTCACAACACCACAAACAGCTTCACACTCGGCGTCACAAGTTGGTACATTTCCAGCGCTCTCTCCCTCCGCACGACCCAAGAGCTTTGGCAACTTCATATGTTAACTAAGAATTAAATTAAAAAAAGAACAAAGTAATTAATCAATGCAGCACAACGGAGAAACAGAAATGAAATAACGAGTGAAACTTTCTCCTGCGGCGACATTCTTCTGACAAACAAAGAGAACAATCCTCTTCACTCTGTTGATCCTCATTTGATATAATAATCTGTAGAGACTCCTCCTCTAAGTGTACATCATCTCCGCCATGTGGGACATCTTCTTGGGGATGTAAAGATAATACTCCATGTAGCCAGAAAGATCATCTATTGTGATGTCATCGACGTAGCCGCGCGCCTGCTCCGAGCACGAGCGGGGGGAGGAGCCTGACGACGACGCTGCGTTGCTGTTGGTGCTGACAGTTCTGGGGGCGTCGCCGTGGTCCGGCAGGCTGCGCTCGCACTCCGAGATGACACCGCGGAGCCCGGTGAAGGAGTACACCTCCACGCCCTGCAGGCCCTGAGGCTGCGGCGGGCAGCGGCACTGCTCAGCGGCGCCCGAGCCGCTCGGCTCCTGTGACTCGGAGCTCTTCTTCGGGGCGCAGGAGCAAGGCGCCTGGGCGCCGTCTGGAGAGCAGTGGCGCTCCGATAAGGCTCGGAAGTCCGCGGCCTCAGCGGGTCCGGATCTCAGAGAGGCTCCTCCTCCACACGCCGCTCCGTCACAGGCACTTTTCTCCTCCTCCCTCGACGGGACATCTCCACAGGTGGCCCCCTCCTGCTCCACCACGCTGTTGATGAGGCCGGGGATCTCTTGTAAAGATGGCGAGGAAACCACGGCTCCGACACGTGACTCGTAACCAGCGCACGATCCGAACACCAGGGGAGAGATGTGGCCGGGCGAGCCTGGAGACCGCAGCTCCTTCTGGGTTGGGGGGGCCGGGGAGGAGGCGGACCTGCCGTCGACCGCAGGACGAAGCTCCACGGGCTCGGGCACAGCCAGGCGCTGGTGCTTCAGGCAGCCACTAGAGGGCGCCAGCGCAGAGGCCGAGGCCGTGCTGCAGTAGCTGAACTTCGGGGGGTGGAGGATGGGGGACTTGGACCTCCGGCGCCGCTGGGTCCTGGATGCTCCTCGGGAAGTTTTCCTCATACAGCTAAGGGGGGGGGGGGGGGGGGCAAAGAAGAGGAGCGAGAGAAGATGATGAGGAGCAAAAACAACACAGACTGCATCACAGCCAACATCTGGTGCAGAGACACATCTGGATGTTAAACCTGTTACTTCATTCAACGTTAACTTCATCTGTTCCCACGTTTCCACCAAACTCCTCAGAACTCAGTTACTTAAACTTTATCTGTTGTCACATCTAAGCTTTAACTTCACTGTTGAACTTTTGAAACACTTCTTTCTCTCCACAGACTGACAGGTGTGTGTAGACATGACTTGGCGTGCTCCACCCACCCGTGCCACACGTCCTTGGGGCAGCTGAGCTTGGGCTTCGCTCCGCCGGCGTCCAGACAAGGTCGCGGCGCCGCTCTGGGAACCAGCGCCTCGGAGACACTCCCAGCCCCGGGCATGCTGGAAGGAAGAGAGGAGGATGGAAACCAGAGGCTGAAACTTGAATATCAACACAAGCACAAAAAGTAATGACAAACGACGCAAACTGTTGTGGTTGGGTTTGACCCACAGTTCAAATCTAAAAGGTTTCAGATGAGAGCGATCTCTCTTGAACCTGTGACATCACACCAGGAACTCACACGTCTAACTGTAATAATTATATCTGAATGAGAATTCCTCTGCGTAAACATCATGTGATTAAATCATTTCCCAAAACTTTTACAGGCCTTGAAATACCAAATACCAAATGTCAAATGTCAAATGTCAAATTCCTGGATGTAGCCACTAACCAGTGTGTACAGTAGGGACGTCACGGGAACCGATACTTACGATACCTGTCGATACTAAGATAACAAAACACAGACGATGCTAGGGCTGCTCGATTATGGAAAAAATCATAATCACGATTATTTTGTGACAATATCGAAATCGCGATTATTCAAACGATAATTAATATGTGCCCTTATTCTGAAGTCTATGCTATATTCTTTAAATGACTGGAACCGTAAGGACCATTCCCTTCGGGTTTCGGTAAACACCAATTACGGCTGCGTGTCTTATTCCTCCGTGGAACCAGGATGTGGGTTCCCGGTTATTCAAACCCTTAGTGATGGCAACCCTAACACTCTCCAAAATAACACTTAGTAACTGAGAACTTTGAGATTTCCTCTCATTATTAAATGTCCTCATCTGCCCCCCCCCCCCACTGGAGGACTGAACTGAGCGTCTCTTTCGAAAAAGTGCCAAATAATCGTTTCAACTCGATTATAGCAGCTTGGAGATCGTTTGACCCAATAATCGAGATCACGATTAAATTTCGATTAATTGAGCAGCCCTAGACGATGCCCATTTTTTGAAGCACCTTAGGCACCGTGAGCTTCGATACCAGCTGTTAGCAGCTTAGCATTAGCATCAGTGGATGGGAGCCAGCTGGTATCTAAGGCTAGGCGCTGCGCTTACGAGTCGCTTCAGCGTCCGGAGTGAACCCGGCGTGAGGCAGGTGACCGTGGTATTATCATTTAATGTATAACGTGTCTCACAACAAAGCGTCACTCACATGCGTCCGCAACTACCGTATAACCCACAGCATATGGGCAAGCACATTGAACTACCGTATATGACATTAACATCGTCCAAAGAATGCACTTTTTTTTAACCGTGGTATCGAAATTGGCATCGAGAATCGTGTATTTTGACTGGTATTGGCACCGACTACTGAATTTCTTGTATCGTGACACCCCTAGTGTACAGTGTGTACAGTGTGTACAGTGTGTACAGTGTGTACAGTGTGCAATAACAACAATCTAACACGTCACCACTACACCAGCAGCAGGAAACACAGGTGGAGCTGTGGCTGCTGCAGTGATTTACCTCTCAGCATCGACCCGGAGCTTCTTAAACGCCGTCTGCAGAGTTTCCTCCTCGCCGTCCGTCCCTCCTGCCTCCATGGTGGGAGGAGGCTGCTCCGACCAGCCACCCAGCTGGAACAAGACACAGGTTGATTGGTTGATTGATTGATTGATGTGCAGTGGACCTCAGGTTCCACGGGTCAGAACCGAGGCAGCTGGTACACACATTACAACCCCGAGGAGAAAGCACAACTAACGTGCTGATGAAGCGATTATCAATTACATTTTAAATACGTTAGAAAATGCTAAAGTTGTTCATGTCATATTCGACCCATGAACTGTAATGATGATGATTCAATGATAATAATGCTGTATGTTTAAAATGTTAGAATTGTTCAGGACAGCGACTAGTGATTGTTTTTCTTCGTCCTTTGATCTGTATTTTCTCGATTAGTCGATCAGTTGTTTCACCGTCACATATAATAATAATAATCGATAATGAAACTAGCCTCACATCCGACTTTATTTCCATCAGATTCCCCTCAGCTGATGAACCGATCATATCCAACACGTCTCTGTCACCTGTTATGATAACTCTGGACTGTCTGTGACTCATGAGCACTATTTAGTATGAGTTCGAAAATCTGTTCCTCTTTGATCCTTTGATACGTGTCCGTTTCCATGGTGACGCCTTCAAAGTCATATCAATAGTCTAAATGTTTTATAAACCACATGTAATGATATGAGTGTTAATACCTATATATTATATATTATACACACACTCTGATATCTGCTGATGTCACTGCTCTACATTCTGTTTGGATGTGAAACTGAATTAAACACAATAATCAGCTAAACATAGAATTGATCATAGAACTCTTCTGATAACTGATGGATCGTGAATATGATTTACAGATTCCAGATCCTCCATGTGAGGACGTCGTGGATCTATTCATGAAACATGAATCTGTGGGTTTAAGCTCTTATTTAAACGAGTCGATTTACTGTCATTTTACAGAACTGTCGATTAATCGATTCACCGACCGGAGTTCTGCTCGGTGGCGAAGATACTCGTCAGTGTCGACGACAGAAACTGTTTAAATATATAAATCACACAACAAAACCTCTGCTTGTAAACAGCAGATTTCATAACTCCCTCCTCCATGCTAATGCTAGCAGGCTAGTGGGGCCGCTGCGCTAAGCTAGCAGGCTAGCTCTCGGCAGGCCGAGGTGACTGAAGCCGTCGGGAGGCCTCCGGGCTCCGGGGGCAGGTACTCACGGTTCACGGTCTCCTGGTCGCTGGAGAGAAAGAAGTCCTCCGGGCATAAAGAGCGTGTCCTCCCGCTGCGGGCCCGCGGAGCTCTGCTAGCCAGGGAGGCTAACGGCTAATGCTAACGGGAGCGAGATGCTAGCTGCAGATGCTAACCAGCCACAACGTCTGTTAGAAAACAACAAACCCACGAAGAAGAAGAGCGTGTTCCGATGAAGAACCGTGCGCGTGCCCGTCGGGACCCGTGTCGCAGATGTATTAGAACTGATCCGAGCCGTCAGTCCGCGGGGACGCGCACTGCTCGCGGCCTCTTGTTTACAACAGTGACTCTGCAACAGCGCTGCTGACGTCACCAGCCAGAGACACACGCGTGACGTCACTGCCTGCTGAAAATATACTCCTTTAAAGTGTGTGCGTGTGTGTGTTTGTGTAAGTGTAAGTGTAGGTGTGTATCCCCTGGATGTGTGTGTGTGTGCGTGTGTGTGTGTGTATCGCCTGGATGTGTTTGCGTGTGTGTGTCTGTGTGTATATCCCCTGGAAGTGTGTGTCTGTGTGTCTCTGTGTGTTTGTGTATATCCCCTGGATGTGCACGAGTGTGTGTGTGTGTGTGTGCGTATGTGTGTGTGTGTAGACATGTGTTTGTAAGTGTGTATCTCCTGTACGTGTGAGTGTGTGAGTGTGTGTGTGTGTTTATATCCCCTGGATGTGTGTGTGTGTGTGTGTGTGTGTGTGTGTGTGTGTGTGTGTGTGTGTGTGTGTGTGTGTGTGTAGGTGTAAGTGTGTATGCCCTGGATGTGTGTGTGTGTGTGTGTGTGTGTGTGTGTGTGTGTGTAGGTGTAGGTGTGTATCCCCTCGAAGTGTGTGTCTGTGTGTTTGTGTATATCCCCTGGATGTGTGTGTGTGTGTGTGTCTGTGTGTGTGTTTATATCCCCTGGATGTGTGTGTGTGTGTGTAGGTGTGTGTTTGAAGGTGTGTATCCCCTGGATGTGTGTGTGTGAGTGTATATCCCCTGGATGTGTGTAGGTGTGTACGTGTGTGTGTGTGTATGTGTGTAGACGGGTGTTTGTAGATGTTTATCCCCTGTATGTGTGAGTGTGTGTGTGTGTGTGTGTGTGTGTGTGTGTGTGTGTGTGTGTGTGTGTGTGTGTGTGTGTTTATATCCCCTGGATGTGTGTGTCATTTATATAACACTCAGAAAGTAAATAAATTAAATCCATATGAGAACATGTTCCAAAAACAGAAACACACACATACACACACAGAAACATACACAGATACAAACACACACACATACAAACTCACAAATCGAGGTAGTCCTAATCTCCATGTTGTTGAGATGACACTCACAGAATTTTTAAGTTGATCTGATGAAAGTTCTACGAGGAGATAAAGATCCGTTAAACCAGATGGAATTGCTTTGTCGGTGCTTGGGCATTAAATACAAAAATCACAAACTTAGCAGAAACACACACGATTCAAAAGGAGTAAGAATCAATAGATAAAACAAATGAAAAGAGAAAAGAAAGAAGCGTTGGAATTAGATGCAAAGATGGGAAACATGAGGGGAAATTCAAAATAATGTTAAATCAAATAATTGTCTTCTGTTCCAACTTGATGAATATCACAGTTGGGATTGAAATTGATGCAGTGATCGAGTATTTTACTTTCTAATAATGAAAAAACTAAAGATTATCTGTTCACTATCATAATAATGTTTTATCTATTGCTTGTTCCTCGTTTTGAATCGTGTGTGTTCCTGCTTCATCACTTGGTGGCGCTGTTGCTTTGTTTGTGATTTTGTATTTAGGGCCCAAGCACCGACAGAGGCCCTATTGATTTTTGTGTGATCATAAATTAATCAAATTTTGACGGCTTGATGATACACAAAAACTGACACAGGACATGTCCACTCTATGATCAACATGTCTCCTCACATCTTCTACCACCAGGAACTCCTCAGTTCATCTGCTCCTTCCTCTCCTTCAGACTTTATGAATAAACACTTTACACATGAAGGTACAAACTGGTTCTTCTCATGTAGTGAATCCTGTTGTGTGTTGTTGTGTTGATGTGTTTGATGTGTGTGTCCTGGGAGAGGATGAAAGTTTCTCTGGAGTTTGACTCTAGTTGAGTTAAGAACAAGAATCTATGAGACAAACTGTGGATATCAAACAAATAACATGGGATGGATTGAATCTGGACTCATCGGTTGTTGTTTTTAAAACGATAATTAAGCTCAAACAAGTCTGAACTTTTATTTTTTTTTTAATTTTGCTACTTTTGTCCTCTTTGCATACGATGAGAGCGTGGAGCTGCTGTGGACCAATCAGCGGGCGCCAACTGGCCGTTGTTCCCGGAATGTTCTACCTCCGTCCAATCAGAGCACAGTTCGTGGAGGACTACGGAAGTGATCGCGCCTTTCAACCAATGGGGTGCAGGAGTAGTGTGACGTGGACCAGGAAGCCGGTGTGGAACCATCGCACTTTACCGGCGTCCGTCGTGAATCCTAGCGGCTCCAGAGACTCCAGGAGGCGGCCTGTCCTCTGCTCAGCGGCCGGTGGAAACTCGAGTGCTCCGGGCGGACATGTTGGCTCTCAGCGGGCTGGCGCTGGCTCTGGCCCTAGCGCTGCTTCCGGCTTCCGGCGACGCTCTGAAGGAAGGAGAGTGTGAAGGTAGGTGTTAGCATCTGTTAGCATCTGTTAGCATCTGTTAGCATCTGCTAGCCCCAGCTCAGCGGCTCTCTCCGCCTGGAGGAGCCTTCAGAGTTCATCTCCTGACCTTAGCTTCAGCACAGATCTCAGGGTCGGACCCACCTGGACCCACCTGGACCTCCTGGACCTCATGGACCTCCTGGACCTCCTCCATCTCCTCCATCTTCCTCCTGGAGCCCCTGTGTGTTTCAAACATCTGCTTTCACATCATGTTCTGCTGTGGGAGGAAGAGGTGGACACATCCAGATGTGAGGAGAAGTTCTCAGGAGTCTGATAACCCGGAGTGTAGACCCAATACGTAGAAGAGGAGCCTCAGCACAATGAGATTTATTATACATATATAAAATGCACTTATGTTATGGTGTGTATTGTCATAATTGAGAGTGGTGACCGATCAGATTCTGTTTAGTTTGTGAATCTGTGGAACACACAAACTACAGTGGTTTCATTGACATTGTTTTAGGCTGTAGGAATATTCATATTAATGATTTGAATAATAATCGGAGTCTGGTCAATATGGATTTCCTGGGGCTGATACTGGCGATTTTAAAAATAATTTGTATTACCACTATATCAGCTCATTAATTAAATATTATCATTGATTCTTAGGAAGTTTTTTAACCTTAATGACAAATACATTTGAGGTTTTATATTATCACAGTTTAACCAAAAATGTTATTATAAATAACTATAAAGAAAACACAAAAACAACCAAATATGTCAAACTTGAATTAATAAAATAACAATTTTCACATAAAATATAAACAGCAATACACGTCTGCATTATTTATTATGTATGTTATCGGTCACTCAATAAATTTGTCATGCTCAAATTATAGAATACTTTATTTAAATGCCACTTTACTAAAACACAGTTACAGAGATCTTCACAAATAACGACACAAGCGTTGAAATAGTTGCAATAAATATCTCAGATGAAATCAGGAGAGGCTTTTGTTTTAGGGACTTAAGAGACGACTCAGACTCGGCATCAAATACATAACCCAATATAAATAACCCTCAAATAATCAGGCTGAGAAGTCGGACAGCCGAGTTCTGATCCGTCACAAGTCGTCCAAAAAAGGTCGTTGCTGCGAGGAGATAAAGTTTGACTCGGCTCTAACAAGATGATAATAGAAAACATTAGGACAAACCTCTGATATCAATATGTTAATATGTATTTTCCTCTTTGCTCCAGTGTGCCTCGGCTTCCTCGGGAAGTTTTACCAGTCGCTCAAGGACAACGATGTGAAGTTCAACAGCGCGGACATCGAGAAGGCGCTCGTCAAGAGCTGCAGGGACGTGAAGGGGAAAGAAAACCGCTTCGTGAGTAAAACACAGATCAGACTGTGGAGGCGGAGTCACGTCTCATAAACAAGTTATGGATTTTTATTCTAATCAACTGAACTGAATGTGAAAAGGCTCCGGAGTCTGTTTAAACCGAACCGAAAATACACTTGGGTGTGAACGACACCTTCGTCTCCCACATTCATTCCATGCATCTTGACAGACAGAAACCCAAAAGCTAGAACCCTGTAAAAAATGTTCTTCTTCTTCATGTGTAGTGTTATATTCTTCTTCTTCATGTGTAGTGTTACTACATCGGTGCAACAGCTGACGCAGCCACCAAGATCATCAACGAGGTTTCCAAACCGCTCAGCTACCATGCCCCAGTGGAGAAGATCTGTGAGAAACTCCAGAAGAAGGACAGTCAGATCTGTGAACTGAAATATGGTAAGAAGGAAAAAGTGTCTTCTTTTTCATTTAGTAGCTGTGATGGTGAGAAGTGGGAGCAGAGACATGGAGGTGGAACTGTTACCGACAGTGAAGCCGTCTCAGACAAGATCTCCGGGTAAAACCTGGATGCTCTGCTGCAGAGTTTGTGTTCCACAGCTGAAGAACACAGCAGGTTCATCAGATCCTCCTCACGCTTCAGCTGAAAGGAGGAGGAGCAGCCGGCTGCAGGGGACAGAGACAGGAAGTGAGGTGTTGCCTCTGCTGCAGAGGTCATGTGATCATGTTTACCTCACCTGACACCTTCTCCTGACGTTATATCAGGAGGTCAGAAGGAGAAGAATTGTGTTCATGCATGATTCTCCTCCAGAGACAATTTGGAGGATGTGCCCGGTCCTGTAAAGTCTGAAAGCAGCTGAAGTGATCGCAGCGCTGTGCATTCACTGCTGGTGGTCGAGTCATGTGACTGATAAGAGCCAATAGGGAAGATAATCTGGGCGTCAGCGTCATCTTTTACAAAAGTCTCAGTTTCAAACTAAAACGAGAGCAGTTCACACGAGTCTCTGATTCAGTCGCTGGAACTCTGGAGTGAAGTGGACGCCAGGTGTAACCATAGCAACAGTTGAGTTTTACTGACTCAACTTATCACATTTCTATTTTAATTTAGTAAAAGATTGAGTCCAACGTTTCGACTTTAGAGATAATCCAGTGTCCATGTGATGATGTTGTGTCTTTTCTCGCAGACAAACAGCTGGACCTCACCACAGTGGACCTGAAGAAGCTCAAGGTGAAGGATCTGAAGAAGATTCTGGAGGAGTGGGACGAGTCCTGTAAAGGATGCGCTGAGAAGTCCGACTTCATCCGCAAGATCACAGAGCTCATGCCCAAGCACGCCCCAGCAGCCGCCAAGGCACGGACAGACCTGTAACGCAATAAAAACCAAACGCAAACAAACACACAACTTTGGACTTGATTTGGACCAGGCTGCTGAGGACCGGGAGCAGAGAGCTCTGTCTGGCTCCGTCTTCTTTTTTTTATTTTTTATTTACAGGGATTCACTCACCTGGTAATTGCACACAGATTCAGAAGTGTAGATGGTAGTGTACACACACAAACACACACACACTGTATACTACACTGCAGTGTACTTTTAAATCCGTGTGAGGGTCGAGAGGTTTTCATGGTGGAGGAAGTCAATTTAAAGGGGAATCTAGAGGATCGGGGTGTTGTGACGTATTTAAAGCGTTTCACAGGAAGTGGAGACATGAGGGTCGTTTAGTTTTATTCTCCGCCAGTGTCAGAATCATCAAGTCGGGGGGGAAATGCTCCAAAGCGCCACAGCAGAGTTCATCTGCTTGTTTCCTGTTAATCGGAACTTCACTTTAATATCCACGATGTTCTCATCCAGGAGATCCGACACCCTCAGAAATAGTTATTTAGACATTTTGGGGAAATATTTGCTGAGATCTGCCTGCAGGCAACAAAAATCTACCTGTAAATCTCACTAACTGCCAGTTTATACCACGTTTATTTAACCTGTACGAACATAGTGTGAAAGTGAAGGTGAGCGAGCGAAGGCCACTTCCCTCGGTGTCAAAGGTTTGCTTCACGTGTGTAGGATTTAGGATTCAGACGGATCGACTGGTAGAGATCAAATCTTCATGTTGAGTTTTTAATGACCTTTAACTTAGAAGCTGTGTTACCTCACAATGAGCTCACGTTTCTACAGAAGCCCGGAATGGACAAACCACGCCTTTCATCCGCCCGCACGCTCTTCTTCATGCCCGGAGAGAGAAATGTGTAATATGCCTTTTCACCACAAGGTGCCACTAAATCCTACACACTGTTTTAAAGGCTCGTGACCACTGACGAGTCAAGACTTTAGCATCTGTCACGTCCGCTGCTGTCTTTCTGTTTTTGGTTTGTCAACAGAGTCATTCGTAATCCAACACAAAGTGACAATTATTAAATCAGGTCAAATTCAAAATCTAAATTCATCACGATAATGTCCTGACTGTGATCTGGACATTTTGTGTAGTTTGTGTTTCTCATGTGAAGCAGCAGCAGGAAACTGTCCAGGTGAGACAACAGGAAGTTGTGGTTCATCTGGACATTATCTGGAGTTTGTCACTTGGGCCGACAGGAAAACCTCTGGATGTCTGAATCTGATCTGACCTCAGTGATGATATGGATCATGGTTGACTTCTGCTGAGGAACATTTACTTAATCTTTGACTCAGGAAGGTGCAGCAGTCCTTCCTCTGTCAGTCAAAATATTTAGGAAAGGTATTTATTTGGGTCTTTTTTAAGAATCTTTCATTTCTGATCTGTGATTGTTTTTCTGCTTCGTTTTGGGGGGTTCTTTTTCTATTTTGCTCTGTTTCTGTTCTGCAGCAGTTTAAATGTCGTGAACATCGAGACTGATGACCTGCTGAGCGTCTCAGCTTCAATCCAGTCAGGCATTGGATCATGGGAACGCTGAAATTCTAAATAAATACGTGAAAATGAATCCGTGGGTGAATATTTGCTGTAACTCACCATCAGCTGCTGTTTATCTCAAGTTCAGCTCAGTTAAAATACTCATGTTTCTGGACAAGTTGAAAACAATCTTGGTTTCTGTCACGTGGAACTTTACGGCCTCCGTCAGGTGGGATCATTATTTTTATTGTGTGATGTAAACGTGTACGTAAAAAAAAAAAATTGTTATGGGAAATGAAAACTTAAAATATGCTGTTGTTTCACTGTGACCTTTCAAACCAAGGTGCAGTCATTTGTTACAACTGTACTATTCTACTTTTTCATTAAAATATTGAAAACTCCAAGATGGTTTTATTTCCTTCAACACGTCAGTCGTTCATAAGAGTTGATTTCAAATTAAAAGCGATTTATTGAGTTTCACTATTGTTGAAATAGTTTAACTTGCATTTGAAAGAAAATGATTTAAATGGTGAAATCACTGGTATAAGAGAATAAATATATTTATATACAAAATACATTATGTACACGCAGATATAAGAATAAAAACATAAATGTGATATGACATTTTTTAAGAACAAATTGGGCCAAACAATGTAGAGTATGACATAATAATGTGCATAACAAAAACATACAGTGAAGTTAAACTTTGACCTCCATCTCATCATTTGACCCCATTACACATTTCAAATAAAATTTGATTCTACTTATTCGTCTTCTACACAACATTTCAGAGGGAATTATTATAATATTACTAGACTACATTAAAACTATCAGTATAACATTACATAACTATTATTTTAGCTGAGGCTTTCATCCAGAGCAACTTACAATAAGTGCATCAACCATGAGGGAACAAACCAGAACAACAACAATATTCTGTAGTTATTAACAGTTAGAATTTGCTCCATCTCAGACCGATGCTAAATTCAGAAGTAATACTTATTCAATATCAATACCTTTTAATACATTTGAAGTTTGGTGTTTTACATGTAGTGTTTTTAAACAGAGGTTGTGCTACTTGTTCTTAAAAGAAGGATTTCTGAACCTCAGGTACATCTCAACGCAGACAAGTCAGAGGTTCATGTCAATATTTACATTTATGAATAGAAAACATTTCAAATAAGATTCAAAACAACAAAAATATGTGTTTTCGCTCAAAATAAATAAAGAAATTACACTAAATATTGTTCCAATATAATTTGATGAGATTTTTTTTAACTTTAAAAAAAAACAATAATTGAAGTTGAAAGAAACAAAGCGTGACACGTCACGAGGCCGTCAGTAGTGACGCGCCAGTAGCCCCGCCCTCCAGGAGCAGAGCATTCCTATTGTCCAAGATGGCGGCGGCGGCGCGGGTCCGTGAGCGGTCATGTCTCTGAACCAGAACCGGTCCGTCCTGGTCCTGGTCCCGGTCCCCGTCGCACGCACGCTGGTCCCCGGAGTCTGCAGCCGGAGCGAGTCGCGCCCGGAGCCGGAGTCCGCCGCCCTATCGCCCGCTGAAGCCCCCCGAAGCCCGGCCGGGACCCGCTGCAGGAGCTCCATCCCCCGGGGAAGATGAAGCGTCAGGCCGGGAGAGAGGCGAGTCCGTCCCGGGCCGCGGCCAAGCGGACCCGGGACCGGGAGCGTCCGGCACCGCGGGGCCGGGCCGAGCCGCCGCTGGCCCTGCTGCTGGCGGAGAGCCGGGGCTTCCACCGGAGAGGAGGCAGCCGGAGCCGGGAGCGGGAGAAGCCGCCGCGGGCCCGGGAGGAGCGGCCCGGGGCCCTGGAGCTCCAGCACCGGGCCGGGCTGCTCGGCCGGCCGGGGACCCGCAGCCCGGCGGCCCGCAGCCCGGCGGCCCGCAGCCCGGCGGCCGAGCCCCCGGCCCCCCGGCCCGGGGCCCTGGAGTACAAGACCCTGCTCATCTCGTCCCTGGGCTCCGCGGTGCCGGACGACGCGGTGGAGGACGCGCTGTTCCACGACTTCAAGAAGTTCGGGGACGTCAGCGTGAAGCTGGCGCACACACCGGAACTCGGCCGCATCGCCTACGTCAACTTCCGGCAGCCGGAGGACGCCAAGGAGGCCCGGCACGCCAAGTCGTCCCGGCTGGTGCTGGGGGACCGGCCGCTGAAGATCGAGCCCATGTACGTCCGGAGGCGGAGCGTGACGCCGCCGGACGCCGGCTACCTGCCGCTGCCCCCCCCCTACCGGCCGCGGTCCCTGTCCCCGCCCGGACCCGCGGCCCTCCGGGACCTGAGGGCCCGGCACTACGCCCTGGAGACCCTGGGGCTGGGCCGGGACCGGGACCGGCTGCTGGACTACTACGGGATGCTGGACGAGCGGGGCCGGCCCTACGGCCTGCCCATGCCCGTGGTGGAGGACCTGAAGCCCGAGGACGACCAGCGGGCGACCAGCAACCTGTTCATCGGGAACCTGGACGGCAACGTCACGGAGGCGGAGCTGAGGCGTGGCTTCGAGAAGTACGGCGTCATCGAGGACGTGGTGATCAAACGTCCGGCTCGCGGACAGGGCGGGGCCTATGCGTTCGTCAAGTTCCAGAACCTGGACATGGCCCATCGAGCCAAGGTGGCCATGCAGGCGCGTCTGATCGGAGGGAACCCCATCAAGATCGGCTACGGCAAGGCCAACCCCACCACGCGGCTGTGGGTGGGCGGAGTCGGGCCCGGGAACTCGCTGGCCGCGCTGGTTCGGGAGTTCGATCGGTTCGGAAGCATCCGGAACATCGACTACGTGAAGGGAGACAGTTTTGCTTACATCCAGTACGAGAGTCTGGACGCCGCCCAGGCCGCCTGCGCCCAGATGAGGGGTTTCCCTCTGGGGGGGGCGGAGCGCCGCCTCCGGGTGGACTTTGCTAAAGTTGAGGAAAGCCCCTCCCGGGCGTTTCCCCCCGGTTACCAGCCCCCCGTGGCGCTGCCCTCCAGCTACGACCTCCTGGGCGAGGCCTTCAGCCGCCACCGCAGCCTGGAGCGGGAGCTGAGGGGGGGCCGGGACCGCCCGTCGCCGCCCCCCCACAGGCCGCTGCTGGAGAGAGACTTCCCCACCAGCCCGACCCGCAGCCTGGAGCGCCGGGCGGGAGGCGTGGAGGCGTTCGGGAGGAGAGGGGGGCGGAGCCGCAGCAGGAGCAGGGAGCGCTGGCTGAAGGAGCGGGAGGAGAGGCGGAGGCGGAGCCGGAGTCTGTCCACTGACCGGCAGGCGGGGGGGAAGGAGAGAGAGAAGGAGAAGGAGAGGGGACGATCGAGGGTTCGAGCTCCAGGAGGCGGAGTCTCTCCAGATGCGAGTCCTGACCGAGCGAGGGTCCGAGCCCCCGACTCCACCACGGAGCCCAGAGACCACTCCCCCGACAGCGGGCCGGGGGGCCGCCACGCCCCCGTCCACCAAGAGGATCCGGCGCCTGCTCGCCACCACAGCAAGAGGTCGTCCAGCGTGCAGCTCGGCAACCATCACCATGGAAACAGCTCCCCCGCCCCCCACACGCACACCCCCGCCTCCCCGAGCACGCTGTCGGAGTTCGCCCACGCCACGCTCTCCACCACGTGGCGCGGCTTCTTCGCCCTGAAGAACAGCAGCTTCCCCACGGAGCTGCACCTGCTGGAGGGGGGGCCGGCCTTCTTCAGCGCGGTGATGAAGGAGACCCTGAAGCAGCCGAGCCACACGGCGCCCGGCCAGCTGAAGATCGCCCAGCGGCTGCGCATGGACCGGACCCGGCTGGACGAGGTGTCGCGCCGCATCGAGCTGGGCCGACCCGACGGGTTCGCCGTCCTGCTGGCCCTCCAGGGCCCCGTGGAGCGCCCGGCGCCGGGGCCCGAGCCCGGCCTGCAGGTGCGCCTGCTGCGCCACCTGGTGACCTACCTGCGCAACAAGGAGGCGGCCGGGGTCGTGAGCCTCCCGGCGGCCAAGGGGGGCGGGGCCATGCTGTACGCCTTCCCCCCCGGAGAGTTCTCCCAGCAGTACCTGCAGGCGGCCAAGAGGACTGTGGGTCATCTGGACGAGGAGCACATGGTGGTGGTGATCGTCACCGACACTAACTGATTCATCACACTACATGAACACACACACTACATGAACACACACACTACATGAACACACACACAGACACACAAAGACACACACTCGCCAGGCGACAACAGACTTCCATGTTTTTAAAAAGATGAATCTTCTTGTTTTATTCGGTGTCTTATGAACTCAGCGACTGACACTACACCTCTAGACTCTTGGATCACTTTACGTCTCCTCCGGGAGGGGGGGGAGAGACACACACACACACACACACACACACACACACACACAGACACACACACACACACACACACACAGACACACTACCACTGACGCTGGGTTTTATGCTTGTTACCTTTATCTGTGTTTCCTCATGGAGCTGAATCCAGCAGCTTGTTTCTTTCTCTCCGACACACGTGGGACGAAGAGGTTTTCTACAAAGTGATTGTACTGTGAACTCGCAGGTTCCAGCTGTCGTCAGGTGTTTGTGTTTTGATTCTGTGGTCAAAGCTCCAGTAGAGACACACGGACATTTCCTGACCCGTCCCTGGGACTGTTTACTCTTCACAGTGTTTTCATCACTTCAACCATTCCACTTCTACAGTGCGAGTGTGTGTTGCATGCAGGAAAAGAAAAGAACAAGTTTTATATTAAAATGTATGCTTCCTTTTCAATATGCTGTGGGATGTTTCTGTAATCTACTGGTACGAGGTGGGATGACATCACCGGCTCGGGTTTTATATGGTAGCTCGACTTTTATTCAGTTTTAAAACATCGATTCCTCATTTTTGACCCATTCTCTGTTTTTCTTCTCATCTGCTGCCTCAGCTTCACACGTTTAGTCTCTTAAAGCAAAACCTCGTCCTCAGGCGCTTTGAGTTTGAATAAAACCACAAAGTGTCTTTGAGGAGATGAATTCACACAAACATACCAACGACATGCGTGTGGTCATTGAGTTGAATTCACCTCTGGAAGAGTTCAAGTCTTTAACACTAATTCTAACTCTTGTGTTCACTTGAGTTTTCTAACATCAGCATTTAGTACCAAGACACTATTTTTAAATACAACTGGTTCAAACAAAGTTTTTCCACCAAGATGTTATTGAATGAAGAATTTGACACTAAAGATTTAAAGAATAAAAGATGGAGACGATTGTTGTTGATGTGAAATGTTGGAAAGGTAAATGTTGTGCAGTTGTGTTAAGCGAGCAACAGGTTTGTTGTGAGAGGATAATGAGGACGTGTGTAGTGGAGAGGTTCTTTAAACCTGAAGCTGGTTTCCAGCAGCAGGAAACGCTGCGTTCACTGACACCAGGAGTCCAGGACTCAACACCAGCAGCTGCATGTGGGAAGGTGGAGGAGAAAGATTCACCTGGAGGTTTGGTTCTAACATATAAACTCAGTGTGGTTGAACATCTGCAGGTAGAAAGGAGAAGGCAGGTTCATTCATCTGAACATGGTTTCATCAGTTAGTCTGTTCATTATTTCATGGATAAAAAATAAACACTTTCACAACTTGATTTGATATTTTAGGATTCACAGGAAGAGTCTGAGTCTTCACTCCAGAAGTTTGAGTTTTGGGCCTGAACGCTGTGAACGCCACGTTGGAGAAATCTGTGTGTTCATCAGATCCGCTGCAGAACGTCTTCTTCCTCGGATCCTCACGCGCTCACACATCAATTCACAAGTTTATCTGTAAATCTGCTGAAGATCAAACCGCAATGAAAACATATGGAAACAAACACTGAACTCACTGTGATGTTATAACTGCAGTTACTGGGTTGTTCCAGGAAGGGGCGCTGTTGCACCTCATTTGAACTTCTTTAACCCTCCTCCACTACATTTACTTTATTCAACAGATGTTTGTTTCATTTGCAGATGTTATTTTAGGAAACGAAAAATCTTCTAAATCATGACGTCATTTCCTTCTTTGATTTGTTCAAGTTTTTCTCAAAAGTAAAAGAAAAATACTTTTTAAAGAAGTTGATTTGAAATTATAATAATATTCTCACTACACTTAAAAAAATACAGAATTGTTTTCAGGATCAACGTTAAACAATCGAGACTTTACCAGATTCAGATTTTTGCACATTTAACAGCTCAGAACTTATGGACTGAGTGAAAACACACAGCTCCCACACCAAGGCTGATTCTCTTATAACACACAGTGTCAGAGGAGGAGGACTTTCTATTCTGCTTCATGTTCATGTTGCTCTCACTTCAGGGAAGTTTTAAACAAGTATTTTTATGTTTGTTAAGGATCAGTTTTTTCCACCACTGGTAACGAAACTTGAACATGATGGTTTTATTGACTCTGTTGTTTTACCACAGCTGCTCTTCACTCTTCATCTCGTCGGTCGTTCTCATGTTCGTAGCTACGACGTAACATCAGAGGCAGTTTTTAGTCGTAATATTGTGAGATTAAAGTCGTGATTGAGAAGAAAGTCAGAATTTATCCTCACGATATTCCAACGTCATTGTGATATTACGACTTTATTTTTGTGAAATTATTTCTGTGTCACTACGACTTTATTCTTGTGATATTACGACTTAAATTAGATTGAATTTCCGACTTCTTTATTCTCTTGGTATTACAACGTTGCTCTTGAAGTTTCTCAGATTGTTTTTGGCCCGAACACGTTGTCGTACGCAGCCGAGTCATTGGTCCGAAAGTTGTTTGTCGTAACGTTTGTTGATCTCTGACGTGAACATGTTCGGTGTGAAGTGAAAACGACTCAGTTTGGAGCCGTGAGGACGAAAAGAAGCTTCTGGAAAAACGTATAAATGTGTAAAACAGAAAGTGTCGTGAATGTTCATCACCGCACATGAATATCACCGTTTTGTACGATACGCCGTTACAGAAGATGTTTTTATATCAGCCGCCCTCGTGGTGAATAGACTTCCTGTCTCATCTGAACTCGTGGCGTGCTGTGATGCGACCGATGACATCACGACCGAGACGACGATCGTTTTTTGTAAAGTCGCTCTTCGGTTTGTTTTGGTGTCAAAATAGAAGCATGACGTATTCTGCATTTAAAGAAATGTAATAAACGTTTTATGATCTTTGTAAAACAAAGTGCAGTCATTTCTCAGATAGATAATAAATCATTTAACACATGAAAATATAAAGTCAAAATATCTGTTATTTAAATATCTTATGCAGTTTGGTGCCTTTCAACCTGAGACATTTTTTTAATAAATGGAATTTAAATAAATAAATATGACTATATACTATAATAACATTTAATTTAAATGACATTTGATAAGAAGTAGAAAGTTAAAATAGAACAAGTTTAGTTTCTAAAATTTAGAAACTAAAAATGTAAAAGATCTAGATTAATAAAATTATTAAAACAGACGAAAAAACAAGAATTAAAACCAGATTTTAGTTTCAATTCTGATATTTAAATTCTGTTGCTGTCACTGCAGAATACGTGGGAACACAAGGGGGCAGCACAGGTAAATAAAACATTAACGTCACGATTCTCCAATAAGCTTTGAGATCAACTTGTTTTATACTGTATGTGAATAAAACACTAAATCACAACTTACATGTCAAATAAATCCAATGAAAAGATGATCAAGGCTTTGGTCAAGTTTTCTGTGAAATAGAATTTACACTCACATCAGTTTTATTTCTTGTTTTCATAGAAAGTAGTTTCTATGGTTTCTCCAGTTAATCCAGTTTAGACTTGATGGGAAAACCATGTTGTCTGCAGCCAGGTACTCTGGCTCTTCGCTGACACCTTGTGGTCAAACACTGTTACTGTTTCTACTTGGATCATTTTATACATCGAACACTCGTCTAGTCAGAGAAAAGAAGGGGATGCAAATCTCAGCAGTTAATGAAATACACAACGGTGAAATGATGCATCACAATGCAGCTGTATTTCTCTAGATCTATAAACCAACCCTGTGACTGGACTGTATAAATGTGACCTGACGTGGCAGAGATCTGCAGATGGAGTCACACATTCAGCTCCAACACCAAATATAACAACCTTCAGATCACAGGAGGAAACATGGGTTTGAGCTCAGGCTTCATTTGATGCAGTTGGGCCGTTTGGGAGTTTTACACATTTTAACAAACTGTTGACGGATCAGACCGATCGCAAGGAAACACGTCTTCATCGAGTTCACATGATGAAGACGAGTTTGACTCCAGAGTTTCTGAGGCTCATTTAAACATCATGATGAATCACATTGTACGGCTCAGTCCCAGGAGACGCTCCCAGTCAGGACTCAGTGTGAAAGATCTGGATTCATGATCCCACACCGTCCATTATTAACTAAATACATGATCCTAAGTTTGTTATCTACATCACAACATCACAATAAAACATGAACTGTGAACCAGTTCATCTTCATGGGTATGAACTGGACTTTGAACTGGTTTTAAGAGTGAACTGGTTCCACAAGGAGGAGGAGGAGCCTGAGAACAGGGAGGAGGAGGAGCCTGAGAACAGGGAGCGGTCAGACTCCATTTTCACCTGGACGAGCAGAAGGAAGGAAAGTGAGCAGGTGAGTGTGAACACAACTTTCTGAAAGTTTTCCTGTCTCACTCTCACACCTGCTGTTAACATCCGTCTGCTGATCAAGTGACTCTAAGTTTGTCAGTTCACACCTGGTGACAGTCATGTGATCGGATCCCAGAGACAGATGTGAACAGCAGGTCTGGATCAAAGAGACTTCAAAGGACGAATTAACAGAGTTAACTCACAGTTTCACTTTTTATCTTCATCTGTTCATCAAGTGTTTAATAACACAACGTGTTTTCACAATAATAAGTTATAGTCACCTGTGTGTGTGTCAGTGTGTGTGTGTGTGTCTGTGTGTGTGTGTTTGTGTGTGTGTGTGTTTGTGTGTGTGTGTTTGTGTGTGTCCTTGCTGGGAATTTTTGGGTGTGTTTCTTGAACTTGTTTGTCCTGATTCCTGTGAGCTCAGGAAAACCGGAAGTGACGCAATTCGCTTACTGTCAACGTAAAGTCTGAGAGAGAGAGAGAGAGAGAGAGAGAAGGAGAGAGAGAGAGGGAGAGAGAGAAGGAGAGAGAGAGAGAGAGAGAGAGAGAGAGAGAGAGAGAGACTCTTGTCCTTCCTGAGGTTTCTGATGTGTTCACTGTATTTCCTTGTATATAAGAAGTCCTGTGTACTCAAATAAATACTAGTACTACAAACTATGAAGCCCTGCATCTATTTCACAATAAAAACATTTAAAAATACATGAATTGATTCAGTCGACAGAAACGCTGGAGTTCTTTTATTTTAAATGGGTAAGTTACAGGAAGTTTTGCAAATATTTGTGTTTGTTACGTTTTCAACAGATAAACATTAAAACTGGTGTGAAAGATCATTTCACTGTTCTCTGCTGTAAACTGAGCGCAGAACCAGAAGGAAATAGACCAGACCTTGAATATCTAGAAGAGCAGCGCGGCCTGAACCACAACTGAGCCGCAGCCGGCCCGGTGCAACATGGACGAGGACACTTCAGAGCAAGTTGGACCCTCACACACAAAGTAAGAGACCTGCTACAAACATGTGAAGCTCCAAACTGAATCCTCAGAGAATGAACCAGTGAATGATGTGTTCTGAATAAAAACATGTTTGAGTTTGCAGCGGTCAGGACCACAGACTGAGAGCAGAGTCTCCAGGGTCCAGCTGTCTGTCTCTGAAGAGTGACTGGTCCATGGATCATCCTCTACTCTTCAGTAATGAACCTGGACCCTCACACACAGAGTAAGAGACCTGCTACAAACATGTGAAGCTCCAAACTGAATCCTCAGAGAATGAACCAGTGAATGATGTGTTCTGAATAAAAACATGTTTGTGTTTGCAGAGGTCAGGACCACAGACTGAGAGCAGAGTCTCCAGGGTCCAGCTGTCTGTCTCTGAAGAGTGACTGGTCCATGAATCATCCTCTAAACTTCAGTAATGAACCTGGACCCTCACACACAGAGTAAGAGACTGTTTCTACTGTGACCTGCTCTGAAGAGGATCTAGTTTCCTCTAGTGTGGCCCCTGCATTAGGACACAGCTTCATTGAAGTTGGTGACTAATCTCTCAGAATCACTCAAAGAGCTCAGACCTCCACCAAGAACCAACACGCTCCTTATGAAACCACTTTGAAATCCACTAGAGACTCATTTTGTTTTGGATCTGCACCAAATTCCACACACTGGTAAACATCAGTCCTCTGAACATGACTGTGAAAGAGGAACCCCCCCCCCCCGATATGGTTCACAGACCACACCCTTTCACCAAGTTTACTGTTGTTTTTTATAATCCCACTAACGAACCAACCAACACACAAACATACTGGGTGAAAACAAAACCTCCTTGACAGAAGTGATGACAACCTGCGACTGTGACATGTGAGTTATCAGGACATGTCTTCACAGGGAGAGGAAGAGGAGTCATGTTTCTGAGGAGGAGCAGTCTTCCTGCTGTGCTTCGTGTCAGGACGTCCTGAAGGATCCAGTCTCCACCAGCTGTGGACACTGGTTCTGCAGACAGTGCATCACCTCATACTGGGACCAGTCTGGTTCTTCAGGAGACTCCTCCTGTCCCCAGTGTGGACAAAGATCCAGAACAGGAGCTGGAGGTCAGACAGCCGGTCAGAGCAGCACTGTACATGTGTCTGCTGATGTCTTCACTTCTGACAACAGCACATGTGGTTTTATTTTGTTCCTTCATACAGCATCAACATTTAACATCGTTATAAAAGCACAAAGTTAAAAAGCTTTTATTTTCTGTAGTTTTTCTGTATCTGATGAAAACAATCAGCAGATTCTCAGATTCTCTGTCTCTGACATTGTTTCTTGTCTTTCAGCAGATCGTGGTCTGCAGGAGGTTTTAGATGAACATCAGCTCAGTCTGAGGAGGAGATGTGAACATGTGACTGAAGGAAGTGATGAAACAGGAAGTAGAACCCTCCTCAACAGGATCTACACTGAGCTCTACATCACAGAGGGACAGAGTGAAGAGGTTAATACTCAACATGAGGTGAGGCAGCTTGAGACGGCTTCCAAGATGAAGATCCTCCACGACACTCCCATCAGGTGCCACGACATCTTTAAAGCCTCCACTGACCAGCAGAGCAGCATCAGAGTCGTCCTGACCAACGGCGTTGCTGGCGTTGGAAAAACCTACTCGGTGCAGAAGTTCACTCTGGACTGGGCAGAGGGTTTAGAAAACCAGGATGTGGGTCTGCTGACTGTGCTTTCGTTCAGGGAGCTGAACCTGGTGAAGGACCAGCAGCACAGTCTCCTCACGCTGCTCCGTGTTTTCCATCCAGCGTTACAGAAGCTCACGGCAGAGACGCTCGCTGTCTGTAAACCTTTGTTCATCTTTGACGGCCTGGATGAAAGCAGACCTTCTCTGGACTTCAACCACTGGGAGCTTGTGTCTGAGGTCACACAGAGGTCATCAGTCAACGTGCTGCTGACAAACCTCATCCGGGGGAATCTGCTTCCCTCGGCTCTCGTCTGGATAACCTCCAGACCTGCGGCGGCCAATCAGATCCCTCCTGCATGTGTTGACAGGGTCACAGAAGTACGAGGCTTCACTGAGGCCCAGAAGGAGGAGTACTTCAGGAGGAGATTCAGTGATGAAGAGCTGTGCAGCAGAATCATCTCACACATCAAGACGTCCAGGAGCCTCCACATCATGTGTCAAATCCCAGTCTTCTGCTGGATCAGTGCTACAGTTCTGGAGCACATGTTGACCACAGACCAGAGAGGAGAGCTGCCCAAGACCCTGACTGACCTGTACTCACACTTCCTGCTGGTTCAGACAAAGAGGAAGAACAACAAGTACGGTGAGGGACATGAGACGAGTCCACAGCAGCTGACGAAGTCTGACAGGGACGTTCTGCTGAAGCTGGGGAGGCTGGCACTTAAACATCTGGAGGAAGGAAACATCATGTTCTACCAAGAAGACCTGGAGCGGTGTGGTCTTAATGTCACAGAGGCCTCGGTGTACTCAGGACTTTGTACTGAGATCTTCAGAAGAGAGTGTGTGATCTTCCAGAAATCAGTCTACTGCTTTGTTCATCTGAGCGTTCAGGAGTTTCTGGCTGCAGTCTACATGTTCCACTGTTACACCGAGAGGAACACAGAAGAACTCAACAACTTCTTGGGAACATATGGGGACACAGACAGTAGCTTCTCCCTGGATGACCTCCTGAAGAGAACCATGAAGAAATCCCTCACCAGTACAAATGGTCATCTGGACCTGTTTGTTCGCTTCCTTCACGGCCTCAGTCTGGAGTCCAACCAGAGAGTCTTAGGAGGCCTGCTGGGTCGGACAGGGAACAATCCAAAGATCATCCAGAGAGTCTCAGGAGGCCTGCTGCGTCGGACAGGGAACAATCCAGAGATCATCCAGAGAGTCATCAACAACCTGAAGAAGATGAAGAGTGGTAACATTTCTCCTGACAGAAGCATCAACATCTTCCACTGTCTGACTGAGATGAACGACCACTCAGTTCATCAGCAGATGAAACAGTTCCTGACGTCAGAGAACAGATCAAAGGACTATCTCTCTGAGATCCACTGCTCAGCTCTGGCCTACATGCTGCAGATGTCAGAGGAGGTTCTGGATGAGTTGGACCTGCAGAAGTTCAACACATCAGAACATGGTCGATGGAGACTGATCCCAGCTGTGAGGAACTGCAGGAAGGCTCGGTGAGTGTGTGTGTGTGTGTGTGTGTGTGTGTGTGTGTGTGTGTGTGTGTGTGTGTGTGTGTGTGTGTGTGTGTGTGTGTGTGTGTGTGTGTGTGTGTGTGTATGTGTGTGTGTGTGTGTGTGTGTGTGTGTGTGTGTGTAATAAAGTTATTATTATGTACATATGAGAACAACTAGATCAGATGTGGAGAGTGAAATCCAATGTGATCACTGTGCTGGACTTAGAGGGTTAAGTAATATGACCATGTGGGGTGCAAGGAAGATTATATATTTATATATAAATATATATATGATCAAACAGCTAGCACAGAGTGAGGAGACGATCAATGAATCAGTGTTTGGATGAGAATCACTGACGGTTCCTTTAAACTGAAGAAGCAGGAAATCTAGTTTATTATTCTTTCTTGTCAAACCAGAGTTCCCACCCTGCGTTTGTCCTCCACCACCAACCAGTGCAGTGTCCGTCCCTCCAGGTTCCTGACATGTTGACTTCACAATAACATGAGGTCACCGTGACCTTTGACCTTTGACCACTGAAATCTAATCAGTTTCTCTTTGAGTCATAATGTGAAGAAATCCCCTAAAGACAGACTTGAGATATCATGTTTAAGAGACCATGAACATATTCTGTGACCTTTGACCTTCGACCTTTGACCTCCTGAAATGAGTTCCTCTGTTAGTCTGAATGAACGCTTGAACCAAATCTGAAAGTATTCTCTTGAGGAGTTTTTAACAAAGAGGGGATTTACCAGGGTGAGGGTCACATGATCACGTTTTGTATGAATGTTGTGTTTTCTGATTTAATTCTCACAGATTTGATATTTTCTTAAATTACAGACTCTGTGATTGTCGACTCTCAGAGATTCACTATGAAGTCGTGGCCTCAGCTCTGAAGTCAGACCCCTCACATCTGAGAGAACTGGATCTGAGTGACAACAACCTGCAGGACTCAGGAGTGAAGCTGCTGTGTTCTGGACTGGAGAGTCCAAACTGTCGACTGGAGACTCTGAGGTCCTTAAATCCTTCTTCACTTTTCAGACTTTCTTTCTTATTGGGTCATTATTTATTTAAATTGTCTCAGTTCTGCTCTGCTCACTGTCCCTCAGTCATCTGTCCCTCACCCAGCCTGTCAGTCACGTCCACCTCATCAACTCCATTCACCTGCACTCACCTGCTCCTGATCACTGAGAAAGTGTCAGTAAATAACATGTGGACTGAGGCCGAGCACTCGTCCTCCTCAGGTTTTCAAAATAAGACACATTCTTATTGCAACACGTTGGACAGTTGATAAGTATAGAAACAAACAGGAAGTGACATCAGGAGCCGTCCCTACTTTAAACATTGTTTAATTACACAAACCTGCTCAGTGACCAACACACAGAGAAGAAGCTGATGAATGAAACAATGGTCCAACATGTCTGATCTGATATTTATCTTCAGGTCACAGACTGGACTGAGGTCAGCAGCATGTTGAGAGTCTGTGTTGACATGATGACGATCCACAACAACAGGAGGACACATTCTAATATTCATATTTCTTTATCCAGGTTGAAGTTCTGCACTCTGACAGAGATCAGCTGTTCTTCTCTGGCTTCAGCTCTGAGGTCAAACCCCTCTCATCTGAGAGAACTGGATCTGAGGAACAACAACCTGCAGGACTCAGGAGTGAAGGAGCTGCTTGATCTACAGCAGAGTCCAACCTGTCGACTGGAGACTCTGAGGTCAGTAGATGGGTGGAGTCAGTCCACGCTGCTTTCATCAGTATTGTACTAAACACAGTCAGTATCACAGATCCAGGGTCTGTGCTACCAAGCAGGATTTGTGGTTATCAGGTAACTTCAGGTTTAGTTTTTTCAGTCCTACGAAGCTCGTCCACTTCTGGTGAACGGCTAACCTGCTCCAGGTTAAGTTGGAGATCAACCCGTATAGAAGCTCCGCCCACTGACCACAGTGACTCTACACTGTTGTGTGGTGCACACTCTCCTTAAAGGGACGGATAAGGGAAGTTTAAATCAACGTCTGGTTGGTTCAGTTGATCTCTAACTCACCCAGAACATCTCAATGTCTCCAGACTCATCCTGTCCCCAAAACACCAGATGACCTCAGTCAGCTTCCTGGAGACAGGTCCATGTGTGTGTCCTCAGAGACAGTGAGACAGTGTATGTCCTCAGAGTCAGTGAGACAGTGTGTGTCCTCAGAGTCAGTGAGACAGAGTGTGTGTCCTCAAAGTCAGTGAGACAGTGTGTGTCCTCAGAGACAGTGAGACAGTGTGTGTCCTCAGAGTCAGTGAGACAGAGTGTGTGTCCTCAAAGTCAGTGAGACAGTGTGTGTCCTCAGAGTCTGTGAGACAGAGTGTGTGTCCTCAGAGACAGTGAGACAGTGTGTGTCCTCAGAGACAGTGAGACAGTGTGTGTCTTCT
Source organism: Limanda limanda (assembly GCF_963576545.1). Taxonomy (NCBI): domain Eukaryota; kingdom Metazoa; phylum Chordata; class Actinopteri; order Pleuronectiformes; family Pleuronectidae; genus Limanda; species Limanda limanda. Next base: position 31,774,008 of record NC_083639.1, read on the forward strand.
TCTCTTCCACTCGTCTTGTTAGTAAACAACAGATTCAGATCTTGTTGCCTCGA
>NC_083639.1:31779060-31816560 GCF_963576545.1 Limanda limanda
GAATGTCTTTGACTGCATTTGAATCTGTTGACTTTCTTCACTGAGTTCAGATTCACTCTCACTCTGGATTCATGTGTTTAAATCCGTCTGAGAGAATCTGAAGCACTTTGGCTCAATGTGCAGATCAATGACTGTGAGGGGCCGACACTATGAGACCACCTGCTGCTCTGAGATCAGCTCGGCAGCTCCTGCTTCTCAGCTGGAGCCACATCACAAGTGTCAAGATAGAACATCAGTCCAACTTGAATCTGCAAGAAGCACCTGATGTGATGAAGGTGAGGAAGCTGCTGAGGATGAAGAGTGAAGCTGTGGACGGCTCAGTGAACTCCCTTTGTGTTGGTGGAGCTTCCTGTTCACACATGAATCACCTGGATCAGAGGACACGTGTGGATCTGAGGAGCTGAAGCTGTGAGGAGCAGAACGGCTCCTGAGGCTTCGTGACTCCTTCAATACATCAGGGGGGGGGGGGCGGTCCCATTATGAAGAATCATAAACTCAGATTGTTTTCACCTCCCTGATATTCAGCTCAAAGTTAACTTAGTAAGAAGATCAAACTTCCACGTGGTGGTCTACAAACCAACGTTGACTTAGCGCTCAGCTGACATCTCACTCACAAGATGAAGCTCTGATCACTCACATGGAATCTGAAAGATTCAAGAGGAACATTAAATCACAGAGGGGATTTCACCCCAGAGACAACAGAGGAAGCTTTGAGATATTAGTTTTCTCTTTGTTATATTTCTTATCTCCAGCGGATCTCCTGCTGTGCGCTCAGATCAGAGGAGCAGCTGGAGAAGGTCTCACACCTGCTCCAGAGTTCAGGGACTTCTTCTCCATGTTCCTCCTTCCTGAGGAACGTCCTCGCAGTGGGAATCAAAGTCTCAGGAACTAACCAAGCTGCTTTGGGACAAACGCTTTATTCAACTGTCTGATATGAGTTGTTCTGATCCAGCTGTTAGAGCTGAGGCTTCCAGATGTGGAGTTCAGACTCTTCACTTCCTCTTCCTCCCTCAGTCTCTCCTCCTCTTCTTCACTCTCCACCTGTCACAGCTCCTCTGTTCTACACGTCTGTCTGTTTCTGTTCTTTCACTCTGGTCCGTCAGTCTGTCCTCTATTTAAAACACAACAGATCGTCCAACTCACACTACCACTGACGCTGGGTTTTATGCTTGTTACCTTTATCTGTGTTTCCTCATGGAGCTGAATCCAGCAGCTTGTTTCTTTCTCTCCGACACACGTGGGACGAAGAGGTTTTCTACAAAGTGATTGTACTGTGAACTCGCAGGTTCCAGCTGTCGTCAGGTGTTTGTGTTTTGATTCTGTGGTCAAAGCTCCAGTAGAGACACACGGACATTTCCTGACCCGTCCCTGGGACTGTTTACTCTTCACAGTGTTTTCATCACTTCAACCATTCCACTTCTACAGTGCGAGTGTGTGTTGCATGCAGGAAAAGAAAAGAACAAGTTTTATATTAAAATGTATGCTTCCTTTTCAATATGCTGTGGGATGTTTCTGTAATCTACTGGTACGAGGTGGGATGACATCACCGGCTCGGGTTTTATATGGTCGCTCGACTTTTATTCAGTTTTAAAACATCGATTCCTCATTTTTGACCCATTCTCTGTTTTTCTTCTCATCTGCTGCCTCAGCTTCACACGTTTAGTCTCTTAAAGCAAAACCTCGTCCTCAGGCGCTTTGAGTTTGAATAAAACCACAAAGTGTCTTTGAGGAGATGAATTCACACAAACATACCAACGACATGCGTGTGGTCATTGAGTTGAATTCACCTCTGGAAGAGTTCAAGTCTTTAACACTAATTCTAACTCTTGTGTTCACTTGATTTTTCTAACATCAGCATTTAGTACCAAGATACTATTTTTAAATACAACTGGTTCAAACAAAGTTTTTCCACCAAGATGTTATTGAATGAAGAATTTGACACTAAAGATTTAAAGAATAAAAGATGGAGACGATTGTTGTTGATGTGAAATGTTGGAAAGGTAAATGTTGTGCAGTTGTGTTAAGCGAGCAACAGGTTTGTTGTGAGAGGATAATGAGGACGTGTGTAGTGGAGAGGTTCTTTAAACCTGAAGCTGGTTTCCAGCAGCAGGAAACGCTGCGTTCACTGACACCAGGAGTCCAGGACTCAACACCAGCAGCTGCATGTGGGAAGGTGGAGGAGAAAGATTCACCTGGAGGTTTGGTTCTAACATATAAACTCAGTGTGGTTGAACATCTGCAGGTAGAAAGGAGAAGGCAGGTTCATTCATCTGAACATGGTTTCATCAATTAGTCTGTTCATTGTTTCATTGATAAAAAATAAACACTTTCACAACTTGATTTGATATTTTAGGATTCACAGGAAGAATCTGAGTCTTCACTCCAGAAGTTTGAGTTTTGGGCCTGAACGCTGTGAACGCCACGTTGGAGAAATCTGTGTGTTCATCAGATCCGCTGCAGAACGTCTTCTTCCTCGGATCCTCACGCGCTCACACATCAATTCACAAGTTTATCTGTAAATCTGCTGAAGATCAAACCGCAATGAAAACATATGGAAACAAACACTGAACTCAGTGTGATGTTATAACTGCAGTTACTGGGTTGTTCCAGCAAGGGGCGCTGTTGCACCTCATTTGAACTTCTTTAACCCTCCTCCACTACATTTATTTTATTCAACAGATGTTTGTTTCATTTGCAGATGTTATTTTAGAAAAGGAAAAATCTTCTAAATCATGACGTCATTTCCTTCTTTGATTTGTCTAAGTTTTTCTCAAAAGTAAAAGAAAAATACTTATAAAGAAGTTGATTTGAAATAATATTTTCACTACACTTAAAAAAATACAGAATTGTTTTCAGGATCAACGTTAAACAATCGAGACTCTACAAGATTCAGATTTTTGCACATTTAACATCTCAGAACTTATGGACTGAGTGAAAACACACAGCTCCCACACCAAGGCTGATTCTCTTATAACACACAGTGTCAGAGGAGGAGGACTTTCTATTCTGCTTCATGTTCATGTTGCTCTCACTTCAGGAACGTTTTAAACAAGTATTTTTATGTTTGTTAAGGATCAGTTTTTTCCACCACTGGTAACGAAACTTGAACATGATGGTTTTATCGACTCTGTTGTTTTACCACAGCTGCTCTTCACTCTTCATCTCGTCGGTCGTTCTCATGTTCGTAGCTACGACGTAACATCAGAGGCATTTTTAAGTCGTAATATTGTTCAGATTAAAGTCGTGATTGAGAAGAAAGTCTGAATTTATCCTCACGATATTCCAACGTCATTGTGATATTACGACTTTATTTTTGTGAAATTATTTCTGTGTCACTACGACTTTATTCTTGTGATATTACGACTTAAACTTGATTGAATTTCTGACTTCTTTATTCTCTTGGTATTACAACGTCGCTCTTGAAGTTTCTCAGATTGTTTTTGGCCCGAACACGTTGTCGTACGCAGCCGAGTCATTGGTCCGAAAGTTGTTTGTCGTAACGTTTGTTGATCTCTGACGTGAACATGTTCGGTGTGAAGTGAAAACGACTCAGTTTGGAGCCGTGAGGACGAAAAGAAGCTTCTGGAAAAACGTATAAATGTGTAACACAGAAAGTGTCGTGAATGTTCATCACCGCACATGAATATCACCGTTTTGTACGATACGCCGTTACAGAAGATGTTTTTATATCAGCCGCCCTCGTGGTGAATAGACTTCCTGTCTCATCTGAACTCGTGGCGTGCTGTGATGCGACCGATGACATCACGACCGAGACGACGATCGTTTTTGTAAAGTCGCTCTTCGGTTTGTTTTGGTGTCAAAATAGAAGCATGACGTATTCTGCATTTAAAGAAATGTAATAAACGTTTTATGATCTTTGTAAAACAAAGTGCAGTCATTTCTCAGATAGATAATAAAACATTTAACACATGAAAATATAAAGTTAAAATATCTGATATTTAAATATCTTATGCAGTTTGGTGCCTTTCAACTTGAGACATTTTTTAAATGGAATCAAAATAAATATGACTATATACTATAATAACAAGTTATTTAAAAGACATTTGATAAGAAGTAGAAAGTTAAAATAGAACAAGTTTAGTTGCTATAATTAAGCAACTAAAAGTGTCAAACATCTAGATCAATAAAATCAATAAAACAGACGAAAAACAAGAATTAAGAGCAGATTTTAGTTTTATCTCTGATATTTAAACTCTGTTGCTGTCACTGCAGAAAACATGTGAACACCAGGGGGCAGCACAGGTCAATAAAACATTAGGTCACATGGTCTGTTTGGTCAAACTGTGAGGAGACTTCATTAATATATCTGACCGCCAGGTGGCGCTCACGCTCTGTTCTTTGTCTGAACTGTATCATGTATTATTTACAGATTTTAAACTTCTCTTCTACTTTGTTAACAACCTGAGAAGTGAGAGTTTAACATAAACATTTAAAAATGGTCTGATTTGGATTCACACTCAGATTCAGGGACTTCTTCTGTTTGTAAACAAATCAACAAACAAACAGAGGAAAACATAACCTCCTTAAAGGGTTAGGGTAAGTTATAGAGTTAGAGTTCTCTCTCTCTCTCTCTCTCTCTCTCTCTGTCTCTCTCTCTCTCTCTCTCTCTCTCTCTCTCTCTCTCTCTCTCTCTCTCTCTCTCTCTCTCTGTCTCTTTGTCTCTCTCTCTCTCTCTCTCTCTCTCTCTTTGCAGAAGCAAACAAAAACTGTTTTTTTAACATCACGATTCTCCAATAAGCTTTGAGATCAACTTGTTTTTTACTGTATGTGAATAAAACACTAAATCACAACTTACATGTCAAATAAATCCAATGAAAAGATGATCAAGGCTTTGCTCAAGTTTTCTGTGAAATAGAATTTACACTCACATCAGTTTTATTTCTTGTTTTCATAGAAAGTAGTTTCTATGGTGGAATTCCAGTTCATCCAGTTTAGACTTGATGGGAAAACCATGTTATCTGCAGCCAGGTACTCTGGCTCTTTGCTGACACCTTGTGGTCAAACACTGTTACTGTTTCTACTTGGATCATTTTATACATCGAACACTCGTCTAGTCAGAGAAAAGAAGGGGACGCAAATCTCAGCAGTTATTGAAATACACAACGGTCAAATGATCTGCATCACAATGCAGCTGTATTTCTCTAGATCTATAAACCAACCCTGTGACTGGACTGAATCAATGTGACCTGACGTGGCAGAGTTCTGCAGATGGAGTCACACATTCAGCTCCAACACCAAATATAACAACCTTCAGATCACAGGAGGAAACATGGGTTTGAGCTCAGGCTTCATTTGATGCAGTTGGGCCGTTTGGGAGTTTTACACATTTTAACAAACTATTGACGGATCAGACCGATCGCAAGGAAACACGTCTTCATCGTGTTCACATGATGTTACAGTTAATAACAATAATAATAATGAATGTTTATATATTTAATTTAGTTAATTTACAAACAGCAGTTTTAATTTTAGAACACACACACACACACACGCATACACACACACAACACACACACACACCCATAGTCATGTGATTTCCTGTAACTGCAGAGAGGAGGAGGAGCCTGGTACTCTGGCTCTTTGCTGACATGACATGACAAGTTCATCTTCATGAACTGGGTGGAATCAAGAGTGAACTGGTTCAACAGGGAGGAGGAGGTGCCTGAGAACAGGGAGGAGGAGGAGCCTGAGAACAGGGAGCGGTCAGACTCCATTTTCACCTGGACGAGCAGAAGGAAGGAAAGTGAGCAGGTGAGTGTGAACACAACTTTCTGAAAGTTTTACTGTCTCACTCTCACACCTGCTGTTAACATCCGTCTGCTGATCACATGACTCTATGTTTGTCAGTTCACACCTGGTGACAGACGTCATGTGATCGGATCCCAGAGACAGATGTGAACAGCAGGTCTGGATCAAAGAGACTTCAAAGGACTAATTAACAGAGTTAACTCACAGCTTCACTTTTTATCTTCATCTGTTCATCAAGTGTTTAATAACACAACGTGTTTTCACAATCATACGTTACACTCACCTTAGTGTGTGTGTTTCTGTGTTTGTGTCCTTGGGTGTGTTTCTTGAACTTGTTTGTCCTGATTCCTTTGAGCTCAGGAAAACAGGAAGTGATGCAATACGTAGTATGCTGTCGTAAAGTGTGTGAGAGAGAGAGAGAGAGATTTTTTTAGATTTTTCACAAACACTTTATTTACATATTCTTCATTTTACAAAACACTTGCTTGCATTATACTTCAAATAAATAAACAAGAGTGCTGATGTAAAAAAACTCAGTCTGTAAAAAGTGTGGAAAGGAGTGAGCTCATTGTTGGTGACGGTGCAGAGGATGTCATTAAAACACCAAATTCTTTTAAAAGACCCGAGATCAGAACCATTGAATAAAAGCTGAACTCGAGTCGGAGTCTGGCCCGGAGGTTTACCCCCCCCACCACCGCTGCTTCCTGCCCGTCCCTGTTCTCTATTTTGTTCTTTCTACTGATGTAAATTGCCGTCTTTGCTTCACCTGAGAGGTGGTTCAGGAGCTGCCACTTATCTTTATTATTTTTGTTGTAGGCAGCTCCCATGATAAAAACCTTCTAAGTAAAAGTGACATTAAAATCACTAAAAACCGCAGTTAAAAGAGCGAAGAAACTTTTCAGTCTCTTGCACTCAGTAAAAACGTGATAAATGGTCTCACGCAGGTCGCAGAACGGACACTTGTTAAGAACGGTGGGGTAAAGAATAGAAATAAAAGCGTTGGAAGCGGCGGCGCCGTGTAAAATTCTCCACTGGAGGTCGCCTGTTCTTTTCTTGAGGGGAGGTTTGTATAAAATCCTCCACTGTGGCCTGGGTCCATGTTCTCCCCACCTCCGTGACCACACCGTGGGGGGTCTGCTGCTCAGTCCGGTCTGGTGGATGCTTTTTACACAGTTCCTGTATAGTGTCTCTTTGTCCGCTCTGTGTATTGTTAGTTTGTGTTTGTTTATTTCTGTTAGTAGGGGGCCGGTCTTTTCCCCCAGGCCTGGGCTCAGGATAGTTTCCGGGTAGGGGTCTGCAGCCTCTGGTGCGGTTTCCCCCCTCTGGTAGGCCCTCAGGATATCCTTCTCACGTTTGGAGAGCCTTAGATTCCAGAGCTCCAGGATCCTCTGGGCCATGCGGGTGGACTGCAGCCCCAGCAGGGAGCCCAGGGCCTGGGAGCTGGTGAGTGCCGGCCCCACAGCATCCACCAGCTGCTGCAAGGTCACCGTCCCAGACCGGGTCAGCGCCGCCATTAGGCCGGGTGTTGATGAGCTGCTGACGTCCAGTCTGGCTCCATTTACAAGTGGTTCTCTCAACAACCAGTACAGAGAGTCTACTTTTTGGGACTTTTTTGTATTAAAAAGGCCCCAAGATTTAAAAACACCTTGATAAAAAGGAGGCAGCCAACTAAGTTTTAAGAATTTAGAATCTGTTAAAAACAGAGCATCATCCAACCCCAGGTTATTGGCACCCCTAAGGATGCCGCTGGCCACATCTCTCCACACCAGATCCGCTGGACCTGTGAGGTATTTTGGATGAACTGGAGTCTGAAAGTGGCGGTCCGGCTGGCCAGGTGGACGAGGCCCTGTCCCCCCTCCTCCCTAGCTAAAAACAGCACCCCCTGTGGCACCCAGTGTAGCCCTCCCCAAAAAAAATCCACCATTTTTTTTTGTAATATGGCAAGCAAGCCGGGGGGGGGGGGGGGGGTCCACACACATTAGACGATGCCACTGTTGGGATGCTACAAGGTTATTTAAGACCAGTACTCTCCCTCTGAGAGACATTTTTGGGAGCAGCCATTTCCATTTTAACCCTTTGATACACAACATGGGTCAAAAGTGACCCGATGGAGTTTTAATCGTAAATATCTCTGCAATAAATTTATTTCATCATTCAGAATTCCAGGAATTCCTCAATTAACTTGTTTTTGATCATTACAAATTCTTATTTTTATTTGTCCTTTTTTACTTTTTTAATAAAAATCATTTTTCTATCACTACCCTTCTAAGGCACAACATGGGTCAAATATGACCCGTATTCATTTCACATGTTATTTCATGCATGGCTGTGCTTCTTTGCTATATATTTTAAAATCTATTTATTTAATCACTTAATATTACAAAGTATTCATTAAAATATCTTGTTTTTGATTACCACAAATCATTATTTTCATTTTCTCTATCTTAATTTTTGAACTAAAATAGTTTTTGTATTACTACATCATGTTTGCACATGTGGATTTGATGGGAACCTTTGATCTGTAAATGTATGTAGTTAGGAACGTTTACTGTGGACAACTTTTCATATGCCACACTTGTCAAAACTACTTGTCAGAACTAAACGGGCTGCTTTTGCACATCTGATTCATGTAAGTCTTATTTTACTATTGTTTTACCCAAGAAAATATTTGATATCTTGTGAAAAGATTATGTTGTGCAATAGTAGGGGACTCGACGTTGGCTAATTATCAATAATCATGGAATATGATTATTGAAGCAATAAAGATTATTTATTTAAAAACAATTCGATTATTAATTGAAAATTATCAGTTATCAAATAAGAATAAAACTCTTAATGAGTATATAAGAAAGTTTAACGACTAAGAATTATCAAATCATTAATTTGAGGTTAATGAAGTTTATCAATTAAGAATAATTAAATAATTAATGAAAACTTAAGAATAATCAATCAATGAATAATAAACTATTAATGAAAAACAAGTAATTATCAATTAGAAAGTACAAGCTATCAATTAACAATAAGGTTATCAACCAAGAATAATGAAATAATTAGTCAAAAACAATACAATTATCAATTTAAGAATAATACTATCTATATTAATTGTGTGTGTGTGTGTGTGTGTGTGTGTGTGTGTGTGTGTGTGTGTGTGTGTGTGTGTGTGTGTGTGTGTGTGTGTGTGTGTGTGTGTGTGTGTGTGTGTGTGTGTGTGTGTGTGTGTGTGTGTGTGTGTGTGTTGTGTGTGTGTGTGTGTGTGTGTGTGAGTGGGTGTGTGTGTGTGTTTGAGAGAGAGAGAGGAAGAAGGGGGGTCGATGACTCACAAATTTTAAGAGGGCTGGCTTAACCCTGGGGTTTGACTTCAAAATTGGTGATGTAATATACACCAGGACTACAACTCAAAATGGCGGAATCGCCTAAGGGATTTAGAGTTCGAATGGAGGGCGGGCCTCGATGTGTATTACAGTCAATGGCCTACGGACCACGTGGCTTAGAGTCAGAATGGTCAAAGATGGCCGACTTGAACACACGTTTCTTTTAACAGATGCACTTCTCCGTGAGACCGGCCTGATGGGAACACAAATCAAACAGGAAGTGCCGGATCATCACCGCGCGCTCTTTACAATAAGATCGACACGGCGGTCTTTCTATAAAAGTACACTCAAATAACACACGCTAGTTTTCTAGTTTTAAGTATTAAAACTAGACTCTGCCCAGACATATGTCTCTTACTTCGTGTTGCTTCGCGGGGTTTTCGTGCACAACCGTAGTAGCGCGAATTCCGGAAGGAGGAAGTGGATGATGTCCTTGCCTCAGGACGATGATCATGGAGCCGCGGGGACAGCGGTGAGATGACGCTAGGCCGAATCGGAGAGAATGCTTTTCGTTCTCCTTGGCAAGGTCTTTGCCCGTCTGCAGGAAAAACAGCGGTGGCCGGATTGTCCGTGGATGGCGGGGAAAGTGTCTCTGAGCTGGACCAGCGAGTGAGGGGATTTCTGCCGCGCTCTCTTCAAAATTACAGCAACTAAAAAGAAGCTATTCAGATTAAAAGCTTTAAGGAAAAATAGGGAAAAATAAGCTTAAACTGGACAAGAAAAAGTAGCTTTAGACTAAGAGTGAACTACAAAAAGATAAGTTTAAAATAAACTTAAGAAAGATCAAACAGCTGTTGAATTTGTTTCCTTTGTTCCCTCTGGATCACTTAGAACTAAACTGGAGAGATGCTAGCTCTAACTTCAATGGAACTGGAAAGGTAGATTTGAGCTGTGTCTGGACTTAAATAGTACCTGGGAGGTGACTCCCCCCTTCCAGCGGGGCTAAGGGTCTCAGGCCAATAGGAAGGTCAGACTTCAAATCTGAGGCGCGGCTAGAGACACAGCAGGGGTCACTGACAGTTTCGACTGTAGCTTGCCCCCCCAAAATACTGTGGCCCGGATTGGAATTTTCCACAATGCCTCATTTTTATGGCCCTTTGTCAAGGACTTTTGAGGCCCAACAATAACTGCACATAATATTTGAACATTACTTATCATTACTGCTGGGAAAGAGAATTATGTCCCATATTATTAGCTAGCTGTTAACATATTCTCTTTTAGCTAGCTAATGTTGGCTTATGTAAGCTTGGTCAATTCTAGCTTACGATAGCTAGGTCAACATGATTTAGTTCTGACAAGTAGTTCTGACAAGTGTGGCATGTGAAAAGTGGTCCACAGTAAACATGTTCCTAACTACAAACATTTGTAGTGTTACAAAAACTATTTTAGTTCAAAAATTAAGACCGAAAAAATGAAAATAATTATTTGTGGTAATCAAAAACAAGATATTTTAATTACACTGGATACACTCTCACACACAGTCACGTGATTTCCAGTAACTGCCTAGCCGAGGGGGAGGAGCCTCCAGTGAAAGTGTTCAGACTGGTTCTAACTTCAAGCAGCAGACGGAGGAGACGTGAAGTCTGAGGCTGGTGAGTGTTCAGCAACATTTATATTATTCATTCATATTATTTAACTGTCACTGACTCTGGGTCAGTTTTCTATTCGTGGACTTTAGAGAGAAGAAGATTCAGGATGAACTTCTGTCAGTAAATCAACAGTTTGACTCAACGCTGTGATTGGCTGAGTCCAACACATTAAACCTACAACTGTCTCAGGTTACCGTGACAACAGGGACACAGTGTAGGAGGGTTGACTCTGTTATATTTGAAGAAACACTGAGTTTACGTACCTGGCTTCTTTGTGTGTGTTTGAGCTCACAGTGTTTTTCCTCTCAGACTGAAGATGAGTGGTTATGAGGAGGAAGAGGACAGAGCAGAGTCTCCAGGGTTCAGCTGTGTGTCTCTGAAGAGTGACTGGTCCATGAGACAGCCTATATCCTTCAGTAATGAACCTGGACCCTCACACACAAAGTAAGAGACCTGCTACAAACATGTGAAGCTCCAAACTGAATCCTCAGAGAATGAACCAGTGAATGATGTTGTAATTGAAAATGTCACTGATCAATGTCTTATAACTGTTGTGACTGTTCTCTGTGCACTGAGCTGATACAACATCCTCCTGTTGACTTTTATTTGTGCAACAGTGTGTTTGATTCCTCTTTTTGTAACAGTGATGCCAGACGGTCCTGTCTGCTTTCTGTTTTGTTTCCTGTTGATCACATTGTATGAAAACCTTCCTTTTTAACTTCTCGTGGTTACACTCTGAGCTGCTGCTGGCTGTGTAACCCTCTGCAGAGCTAATAATTAAAACTCTGAGGCAACTCCGGTCTGAGAAACTCGTTATTTCAAGTCTCATGATACATTTACACGACAATGTGTTCTGAATAAAAACATGTTTGTGTTTGCAGAGGTCAGGACCACAGACTGAGAGCAGAGTCTCCAGGGTCCAGCTGTCTGTCTTTGAAGAGTGACTGGTCCATGATGACTCCTCCATGCTTCAGTAATGAACCTGGACCCTCACCCACAGAGTAAGAGACTGTTTCTACTGTGACCTGCTCTGAAGAGGATCTAGTTTCCTCTAGTGTGGCCCCTGCATTAGGACACAGCTTCATTGAAGTTGGTGACTAATCTCTCAGAATCACTCAAAGGGCTCAGACCTCCACCAAGAACCAACACGCTCCTTATGAAACCACTTTGAAATCCACTAGAGACTCATTTTGATTTGGATCTGCACCAAATTCCACACACTGGTAAACATCAGTCCTCTGAACATGTCTGTGAAAGAGGAACCCCCCCTCCCCCGATCTGGTTCACAGACCACAACCTTCCACCAAGTTTACTGGTAATCTGTTGTTTTTTATAATCCCACTAACGAACCAACCAACACACAAACATACTGGGTGAAAACAAAACCTCCTTGACTGAAGTAATGACAACCTGTGACTGTGACATGTGAGTTATCAGGACATGTCTTCACAGGGAGAGGAAAAGGAGTCATGTTTCTGAGGAGGAGCAGTCGTCCTGCTGTGCTTCGTGTCAGGACGTCCTGAAGGATCCAGTCTCCACCAGCTGTGGACACTGGTTCTGCAGACAGTGCATCACCTCATACTGGGACCAGTCTGGTTCTTCAGGAGACTCCTCCTGTCCCCAGTGTGGACAAAGATCCAGAACAGGAGCTGGAGGTCAGACAGCCGGTCAGAGCAGCACTGTACATGTGTCTGCTGATGTCTTCACTTCTGACAACAGCACATGTGGTTTTATTTTGTTCCTTCATACAGCATCAACATTTAACATCGTTAGAAAAGCACAAAGTTAAAAAGATTTTATTTTCTGTAGTTTTTCTGTATCTGATGAAAACAATCAGCAGATTCTCAGATTCTCTGTCTCTGACATTGTTTCTTGTCTTTCAGCAGATCGTGGTCTGCAGGAGGTTTCAGATGAACATAAGCTGAGTGTGAGGAGGAGATGTGAACATGTGACTGAAGGAAGTGATGCAACAGGAAGTAGAACCCTCCTCAACAGGATCTACACTGAGCTCTACATCACAGAGGGACAGAGTGAAGAGGTTAATACTCAACATGAGGTGAGGCAGCTTGAGACGGCTTCCAAGAAGAAGATCCTCCACGACACTCCCATCAGGTGCCACGACATCTTTAAAGCCTCCACTGACCAGCAGAGCAGCATCAGAGTCGTCCTGACCAACGGCGTCGCTGGCGTTGGAAAAACCTTCTCGGTGCAGAAGTTCACTCTGGACTGGGCAGAGGGTTTAGAGAACCAGGATGTGGGTCTGCTGACTGTGCTTTCGTTCAGGGAGCTGAACCTGGTGAAGGACCAGCAGCACAGTCTCCTCACGCTGCTCCGTGTTTTCCATCCAGCGTTACAGAAGCTCACGGCAGAGACGCTCGCTGTCTGTAAACCTTTGTTCATCTTTGACGGCCTGGATGAAAGCAGACCTTCTCTGGACTTCAACCACAGGGAGCTTGTGTCTGAGGTCACACAGAGGTCATCAGTCAACGTGCTGCTGACAAACCTCATCCGGGGGAATCTGCTTCCCTCGGCTCTCGTCTGGATAACCTCCAGACCTGCGGCGGCCAATCAGATCCCTCCTGCATGTGTTGACAGGGTCACAGAAGTACGAGGCTTCACTGACGCCCAGAAGGAGGAGTACTTCAGGAGGAGATTCAGTGATGAAGAGCTGTGCAGCAGAATCATCTCACACATCAAGACGTCCAGGAGCCTCCACATCATGTGTCAGATCCCAGTCTTCTGCTGGATCAGTGCTACAGTTCTGGAGCACATGTTGACCACAGACCAGAGAGGAGAGCTACCCAAGACCCTGACTGACCTGTACTCACACTTCCTGCTGGTCCAGACAAAGAGGAAGAACAACAAGTACGGTGAGGGACATGAGACGACTCCACAGCAGCTAACGGAGGCTGACAGGGACGTTCTCCTGAAGCTGGGGAGGCTGGCACTTAAACATCTGGAGGAAGGAAACATCATGTTCTACCAAGAAGACCTGGAGCAGTGTGGTCTTAATGTCACAGAGGCCTCGATGTACTCAGGAGTTTGTACTGAGATCTTCAGAAGAGAGTGTGTGATCTTCCAGAAATCAGTCTACTGCTTTGTTCATCTGAGCGTTCAGGAGTTTCTGGCTGCAGTCTACATGTTCCACTTTTACACCAAGAGGAACACAGAAGAACTCAAGAACTTCTTGGGAATGCGTAAGAAAACAGACAGTACCTTCTCCCTGGATGACCTCCTGAAGAGAACCATGAAGAAATCCCTCATCAGTACAAATGGTCATCTGGACCTGTTTGTTCGCTTCCTTCACGGCCTCAGTCTGGAGTCCAACCAGAGAGTCTTAGGAGGCCTGCTGGGTCGGACAGGGAACAATCCAGAGATCATCCAGAGAGTCATCAACAACCTGAAGAAGATGAAGAGTGATGACATTTCTCCAGACAGAAGCATCAACATCTTCCACTGTCTGACTGAGATGAACGACCACTCAGTTCATCAGCAGATTCAACAGTTCCTGACGTCAAAGAAAAAATCAAAGTATCTCTCTGGGATCCACTGCTCAGCTCTGGCCTACATGCTGCAGATGTCAGAGGAGGTTCTGGATGAGTTGGACCTGAAGGAGTTCAAAACATCAAACCAGGGTCGACTGACACTGATCCCAGCTGTGAGGAACTGCAGGAAGGCTCTGTGAGTGTGTGTGTGTGAGTGTGTGTGTGTGTGTGTGTGTGTGTGTGTGTGTACGGTGTGTGTGTCTGTGTGTGTGTATGTGAGTGTGTGTGTGTGTGTGTGTGTTTGTGTGTACTGTGTGTGTGTGTGTGTCTGTGTGTCTGTGTACAGTGTGTTTGTCTGTGTGTGTGTGTGTGTGTGTATGTGTGTGTACGGTGTGTCTGTGTGTGTGTGTGTTTGTGTGTACTGTGTGTGTGTCTGTGTGTGTGTCTGTGTACGGTTTGTGTGTGTGTTTGTGTTTGTGTGTACGGTGAGTGTGTCTGTGTGTGTGTGTTTGTGTGTACTGTGTGTGTGTCTGCATGTGTGTGTGTGTGTACGGTGTGTGTGTCTGTGTGTGTGTGTGTGTACGGTGTGTGTGTCTCTGTGTGTGTGTGTTTGTGTTTGTGTGTATGGTGTGTGTGTGTGTGTGTATTTGTGTGTACAGTGTGTCTGTGTGTTTGTGTGTGTGCTTCTGTGTCTGTGTGTTTGTGTGTACGGTGTGTCTGTGTGTGTGTCTGTGTGTGTGTGTCTGTGTGTGTCTGTGTGTGTGTCTGTCTGTGTGTGTATGTGTGTGGGGGTGTCTGTGTGTCTGTGTGTGGAGGTGTGTTTGTGTGTACTGTGTGTGTGTCTGTGTGTGTACTGTGTGTGTGTCTGTGTGTCTGTGTACGGTGTGTTTGTCTGTGTGTGTGTGTGTGTGTATGTGTGTGTACGGTCTGTCTGTGTGTGTGTGTGTGTGTGTGTGTTTGTGTGTACTGTGTGTGTGTCTGTGTGTGTCTGTGTACGGTATGTGTGTGTTTGTGTGTACGATGAGTGTGTCTGTGTGTGTTTGTGTGTGTGTGTTTGTGTGTGTGTTTGTGTGTACTGTGTGTGTGTCTGCATGTGTGTGTGTGTGTACGGTGTGTGTGTCTGTGTGTGTGTGTGTGTACGGTGTGTGTGTCTCTGTGTGTGTGTGTTTGTGTTTGTGTGTACGGTGTGTGTGTCTGTGTGTGTGTGTGTGTTTGTGTGTACGGTGTGTCTGTGTGTTTGTGTGTGTGCTTCTGTGTCTGTGTGTTTGTGTGTACGGTGTGTCTGTGTGTGTGTCTGTGTGTGTGTCTGTGTGTGTATGTGTGTGGGGGTGTCTGTGTGTCTGTGTGTGGAGGTGTGTTTGTGTGTACTGTGTGTGTGTCTGTGTGTGTACTGTGTGTGTGTCTGTGTGTCTGTGTACAGTGTGTTTGTCTGTGTGTGTGTGTGTGTGTGTGTGTGTGTGTATGTGTGTGCAAGGTGTGTCTGTGTGTGTGTGTTTGTGTGTACTGTGTGTGTGTCTGTGTGTGTTTCTGTGTACGGTATGTGTGTGTGTGTGTGTGTTTGTGTGTACGGTGAGTGTGTCTGTGTGTGTGTGTGTGTGTTTGTGTGTGTGTTTGTGTGTACTGTGTGTGTGTCTGCATATGTGTGTGTGTGTACGGTGTGTGTGTCTGTGTGTGTGTGTGTGTACGGTGTGTGTGTATCTGTGTGTGTGTGTTTGTGTTTGTGTGTACGGTGTGTGTGTCTGTGTGTGTGTTTGTGTGTACAGTGTGTCTGTGTGTTTGTGTGTGTGCTTCTGTGTCTGTGTGTTTGTGGGTACGGTGTGTCTGTGTGTCTGTGTGTGTCTGTGTGTGTCTGTGTGTGTGTCTGTCTGTTTGTGTATGTGTGTGGGGGTGTCTGTGTGTCTGTGTGTGGAGGTGTGTTTGTGTGTACTTTGTGTGTGTCTGTGTGTGTGTCTGTGTACGGTTTGTGTGTGTGTTTGTGTGTACGGTGAGTGTGTCTGTGTGTGTGTGTTTGTGTGTACTGTGTGTGTGTCTGCATGTGTGTGTGTGTGTACGGTGTGTGTGTCTGTGTGTGTGTGTGTGTACGGTGTGTGTGTCTCTGTGTGTGTGTGTTTGTGTTTGTGTGTATGGTGTGTGTGTGTGTGTGTATTTGTGTGTACAGTGTGTCTGTGTGTTTGTGTGTGTGCTTCTGTGTCTGTGTGTTTGTGTGTACGGTGTGTCTGTGTGTGTGTCTGTGTGTGTGTGTCTGTGTGTGTCTGTGTGTGTGTCTGTCTGTGTGTGTATGTGTGTGGGGGTGTCTGTGTGTCTGTGTGTGGAGGTGTGTTTGTGTGTACTGTGTGTGTGTCTGTGTGTGTACTGTGTGTGTGTCTGTGTGTCTGTGTACGGTGTGTTTGTCTGTGTGTGTGTGTGTGTGTATGTGTGTGTACGGTCTGTCTGTGTGTGTGTGTGTGTGTGTTTGTGTGTACTGTGTGTGTGTCTGTGTGTGTCTGTGTACGGTATGTGTGTGTTTGTGTGTACGATGAGTGTGTCTGTGTGTGTTTGTGTGTGTGTGTTTGTGTGTGTGTTTGTGTGTACTGTGTGTGTGTCTGCATGTGTGTGTGTGTGTACGGTGTGTGTGTCTGTGTGTGTGTGTGTGTACGGTGTGTGTGTCTCTGTGTGTGTGTGTTTGTGTTTGTGTGTACGGTGTGTGTGTCTGTGTGTGTGTGTGTGTGTGTTTGTGTGTACGGCGTGTCTGTGTGTTTGTGTGTGTGCTTCTGTGTCTGTGTGTTTGTGTGTACGGTGTGTCTGTGTGTGTGTCTGTGTGTGTGTCTGTGTGTGTATGTGTGTGGGGGTGTCTGTGTGTCTGTGTGTGGAGGTGTGTTTGTGTGTACTGTGTGTGTGTCTGTGTGTGTACTGTGTGTGTGTCTGTGTGTCTGTGTACAGTGTGTTTGTCTGTGTGTGTGTGTGTGTGTGTGTGTGTGTGTATGTGTGTGTACGGTGTGTCTGTGTGTGTGTGTTTGTGTGTACTGTGTGTGTGTCTGTGTGTGTTTCTGTGTACGGTATGTGTGTGTGTGTGTGTGTTTGTGTGTACGGTGAGTGTGTCTGTGTGTGTGTGTGTGTGTTTGTGTGTGTGTTTGTGTGTACTGTGTGTGTGTCTGCATATGTGTGTGTGTGTACGGTGTGTGTGTCTGTGTGTGTGTGTGTGTACGGTGTGTGTGTATCTGTGTGTGTGTGTTTGTGTTTGTGTGTACGGTGTGTGTGTCTGTGTGTGTGTTTGTGTGTACAGTGTGTCTGTGTGTTTGTGTGTGTGCTTCTGTGTCTGTGTGTTTGTGGGTACGGTGTGTCTGTGTGTCTGTGTGTGTCTGTGTGTGTCTGTGTGTGTCTGTGTGTGTGTCTGTCTGTTTGTGTATGTGTGTGGGGGTGTCTGTGTGTCTGTGTGTGGAGGTGTGTTTGTGTGTACTTTGTGTGTGTCTGTGTGTGTACTGTGTGTGTGTCTGTGTGTCTGTGTAAGGTGTGTTTGTCTGTGTGTGTGTGTGTGTGTGTATGTGTGTGTACGGTCTGTCTGTGTGTGTGTGTGTTTGTTTGTGTGTACTGTGTGTGTGTCTGTGTGTGTCTGTGTACGGTATGTGTGTGTGTTTGTGTGTACGGTGAGTGTGTCTGTGTGTGTGTGTGTGTGTACTGTGTGTGTTTGTGTGTACTGTGTGTGTGTCTGCATGTGTGTATGTGTGTACGGTGTGTGTGTCTGTGTGTGTGTACGGTGTGTGTGTCTCTGTGTGTGTGTGTGTGTGTTTGTGTTTGTGTTTGTGTTTGTGTGTACGGTGTGTGTGTCTGTGTGTGTGTGTGTGTTTGTGTGTACGGTGTGTCTGTGTGTTTGTGTGTGTGCTTCTGTGTCTGTGTGTGTGTCTGTGTGTGTGTGTCTGTGTGTGTGTCTGCGTGTGTGTCTGTCTGTGTGTGTATGTGTGTGGGGGTGTCTGTGTGTGTGTGTGTATGTGTGTGTACGGTCTGTCTGTGTGTGTGTGTGTGTGTTTGTGTGTACTGTGTGTGTGTCTGTGTGTGTCTGTATACGGTATGTGTGTGTGTGTGTGTGTTTGTGTGTACGGTGAGTGTGTCTGTGTGTGTGTGTGTGTGTGTTTGTGTGTGTGTTTATGTGTACTGTGTGTGTGTCTGCATGTGTGTGTGTGTACGGTGTGTGTGTCTGTGAGTGTGTGTGTGTACGGTGTGTGTGTCTGTGTGTGTGTTTGTGTTTGTGTGTACGGTGTGTGTGTCTGTGTGTGTGTGTGTGTGTTTGTGTGTACGGTGTGTCTGTGTGTTTGTGTGTGTGCTTCTGTGTCTGTGTGTTTGTGTGTACGGTGTGTCTGTGTGTGTGTCTGTGTGTGTGTGTCTGTGTGTGTGTCTGTGTGTGTGTCTGTGTGTGTGTCTGTGTGTGTGTCTGTGTGTGTACGGTATGTGTGTGTGTGTGTGTGTTTGTGTGTACGGTGTGTGTGTCTGTTTGTGTGTGTGTGTTTGTGTGTGTGTTTATGTGTACTGTGTGTGTGTCTGCGTGTGTGTGTGTGTGTACGGTGTGTGTGTCTGTGTCTGTGTGTGTGTCTGTGTGTGTACGGTGTGTGTGTACGGTGTGCCTGTGTGTTTGTGTTTGTGTGTACGGTGTGCCTGTGTGTTTGTGTGTGTGTCTGTGTGTGTGTCTGTGTGTGGGGGTGTCTGTGTGTCTGTGTGTGTGTGTGTGTGTGTGTGTGTGTGTGTGTGTACGGTGTCTCTGTGTGACATGTTGACTTCACAATAATATGAGGTCACTGTGACTTTGACCTTTGACCTCTGACCTGAATCTCATGAGTTCCTCTGTTAGTCTGAATGAACATGTTCTGTGACCTTGACCTTTGACCTCTGACCACCTGAATCTAATCAGTTCCTCTGTTAGTCTGAATGAAGCTTGAACCAAATCTGAAAGATTCTCTTGAGGAGTTTTTAACAAAGAGGGGATTTACCAGGGTGAGGGTCACATGATCACGTTCTGTATGAATGTTGTGTTTTCTGATTTAATTCTCACAGATTTGATATTTTCTTTAATTACAGACTCCGTGGTCATGGACTCTCAGAGACTCACTGTGAAGTCGTGGCCTCAGCTCTGAAGTCAGACCCCTCACATCTGAGAGAACTGGATCTGAGTGGAAACATGCTGCAGGACTCAGGAGTGAAGCTGCTGTGTTCTGGACTGGAGAGTCCAAACTGTCGACTGGAGACTCTGAGGTCCTTAAATCCTTCTTCACTTTTCAGACTTTCTTTCTTATTGGGTCATTATTTATTTAACTTGTCTCAGTTCTGCTCTGCTCACTGTCCCTCAGTCATCTGTCCCTCACCCAGCCTGTCAGTCACGTCCACCTCATCAACTCCATTCACCTGCACTCACCTGCTCCTGATCACTGAGAAAGTGTCAGTAAATAACATGTGGACTGAGGCCGAGCACTCGTCCTCCTCAGGTTTTCAAAATAAGACACATTCTGATTGAAACACGTTGGACAGTTGATAAGTATAGAAACAAACAGGAAGTGACATCAGGAGCCGTCCCTACTTTAAACAGTGTTTAATTACACAAACCTGCTCAGTGACCAACACACAGAGAAGAAGCTGATGAATGAAACAATGGTCCAACATGTCTGATCTGATATTTATCTTCAGGTCACAGACTGGACTGAGGTCAGCAGCATGTTGAGAGTCTGTGTTGACATGATGACGATCCACAACAACAGGAGGACACATTCTAATATTCATATTTCTTTATCCAGGTTGGAGTTCTGCAGTCTGTCAGAGATCAGCTGTTCTTCTCTGGCTTCAGCTCTGAGGTCAAACCCCTCTCATCTGAGAGAACTGGATCTGAGGGACAACAACCTGCAGGACTCAGGAGTGAAGGAGCTGTGTGGTTTTCTACAGAGTCCAACCTGTCGACTGGAGAATCTGATGTCAGTTCACTGACTGACTTTTGTAGATCTCATATCTATAAAACAGCATTTATACACAATTTATCTAATTTAATTCTAATTTAACATAATTCCTCTTCATACATACCTTGAATCCATTCATCAATTAATCTGTGACATTTTAAATATTCAGCTACTTGTTTAAACACTGAGTTTAGTTCTGGATTTCCTAAACTGATCTGCAGGACAGAGACCGGGTCCACATAATCTATTTGTACTGAATCAGGACTTGTTTTTACTCCAACATCTGATTTCATATTTATCTTCCATGTTATGAGTCTGTGCTCACATGAATATGTGTCTGTTATTTTCACAAATGAACTCAGTTTAATTTACAGTTAAGTTTTATTCTTTATCCAGGTTGAAGGACTGCAGTCTGTCAGAGATCAGCTGTTCCTCTCTGGCTTCAGCTCTGAGGTCAAACCCCTCTCATCTGAGAGAACTGGATCTGAGATACAACGACCTGCAGGACTCAGGAGTGAAGGAGCTGCTTGATCTACAGCAGAGTCCAACCTGTGGACTGGAGACTCTGAGGTCAGTAGATGGGTGGAGTCAGTCCACGCTGCTTTCATCAGTATTTTACTAAACACAGTCAGTATCACAGATCCAGGGTCTGTGCTACCAAGCAGGATTTGTGGTTATCAGGTTAACTTCAGGTTTAGTTTTTTCAGTCCTACGAAGCTCGTCCACTTCTTAACGAGGTAAATCACCATGGTAACTTCTGATGAACGGCTAACCTGCTCCAGGTTAAGTTGGAGATCAACCCGTATAGAAGCTCCGCCCACTGACCACAGTGACTCTCCACTGTTGTGTGGTGCACACTCTCCTTAAAGGGACGGATAAGGGAAGTTTAAATCAACGTCTGGTTGGTTCAGTTGATCTCTAACTCACCCAGAACATCTCAATGTCTCCAGACTCATCCTGTCCCCAAAACACCAGAGGACCTCAGTCAGCTTCCTGGAGACAGGTCCATGTGTGTGTCCTCAGAGACAGTGAGACAGTGTGTGTCCTCAGAGACAGTGTGTGTCCTCAGAGACAGTGTGTGTCCTCAGAGACAGTGTGTGTCCTCAGAGTCAGTGAGACTGTGTGTGTCCTCAGACAGTGTGTATCCTCAGAGACAGTGAGACAGTGTGTGTCCTCAGAGACAGTGAGACAGTGTGTGTCCTCAGACAGTGTGTATCCTCAGAGACAGTGAGACAGTGTGTGTCCTCAAAGACAGTGAGACCGTGTGTGTCCTCAGAGACAGTGTGTGTCCTCAGAGTCAGTGAGACAGTGTGTGTCCTCAGAGACAGTTTGTGTCCTCAGAGACAGTGAGACAGTGTGTGTTCTCAGAGACAGTGAGACAGTGTTTGTCCTCAGAGACAGTGAGACAGTGTGTGTCTTCAGAGACAGTGAGACAGTGTGTGTCCTCAGAGAGTGTGGGACAATGTGTGTACTCAGACACAGTGAGACAGTGCGTGTCCTCAGAGACAGTGAGACACTGTGTGTCTTCAGAGTCAGTGAGACAGTGTGTATCCTCAGAGACAGTGTGTGTCCTCAGAAACAGTGGGTTTCCTCAGAGTCAGTGAGACAGTGTGTGTCCTCAGAGTCAGTGAGACAGTGTGTGTCCTCAGAGACAGTGTGTGTCTTCAGAGTGAGTGAGACAGTGTGTTTCCTCAGAGTCAGTGAGACAGTGTGTGTCCTCAGAGACAGTGAAACAGTGTGTGTCCTCAGAGACAGTGTGTGTCCTCAGAGACAGTGTGTGTCCTCAGAGACAGTGAGACGGTGTGTGTCCTCAGAGACAGTGTGTGTCCTCAGAGATAGGGAGACAGTGTGTCCTCAGGGTCATAGAGACAGTGTGTGTCCTCTGTGACAGTGAGACAGTGTGTGTCCTCAGAGACATTAAGACAGTGTGTGTCCTCAGAGACAGTGAGTCAGTGTGTGTTCTCAGAGTCAGTGTGTGTCCTCAGAGACATTTAGACAGTGTGTGTCCTCAGAGACAGTGAGTCAGTGTGTGTCCTCAGTCAGCGAGACAGTGTGTGTCCTCAGAGACAGTGTGTGTCCTCAGAGACAGTGTGTGTCCTCAGAGACAGTGAGTCAGTCTGTGTCCTCAGAGTCAGTGAGACAGTGTGTGTCCTCAGAGACATTAAGACAGTGTGTGTCCTCAGAGACAGTGAGTCAGTGTGTGTCCTCAGAGACATTAAGACAGTGTGTGTCCTCAGAGACAGTGAGTCAGTGTGTGTTCTCAGAGTCAGTGTGTGTCCTCAGAGACATTTAGACAGTGTGTGTCCTCAGAGACAGTGAGTCAGTGTGTGTCCTCAGTCAGCGAGACAGTGTGTGTCCTCAGAGACAGTGTGTGTCCTCAGAGACAGTGTGTGTCCTCAGAGACAGTGAGATAGTGTGTGTCCTCAGAGACAGTGAGACAGTGTGTGTCCTCAGAGACAGTGAGACAGTGTGTGTCCTCAGAGACAGTGAAACAGTGTGTGTCCTCAGAGACAGTGAGACAGTGTGTGTCCTCAGAGACAGTGAGACAGTGTGTGTCCTCAGAGTCAGTGTGTGTCCTCAGAGACAGTGTGTGTCCTCAGAGACAGTGAGATAGTGTGTGTCCTCAGAGACAGTGAGACAGCGTGTGTCCTCAGAGACAGTGTGTGTCCTCAGAGACAGTGTGTGTCCTCAGAGTCAGTGTGTGTCCTCAGAGACAGTGAGATAGTGTGTGTCCTCAGAGACAGTGAGACAGCGTGTGTCCTCAGAGACAGTGAGACAGTGTGTGTCCTCAGAGACAGTGAGACAGTGTGTGTCCTCAGAGACAGTGTGTGTCCTCAGAGACAGTGTGTGTCCTCAGAGACAGTGAGACAATGTGCGTCCTCAGAGACAGTGAGACAGTGTGTCTCCTCAGAGCCAGTGTCCTCAGAGACACTTAGACAGTGTGTGTCCTCAGAGTCAGTGAGACAGAGTGTGTCCTCAGAGTCAGTGAGATAGTGTGTGTCCTCAGAGTCAGTGAGACAGTGTTTGTCCTCAGAGACAGTGAGACAGTGTTTGTCCTCAGAGACAGTGCGACAGTGAGTGTCCTCAGAGACAGTGTGTGTCCTCAAAGTCAGTGAGACAGTGTGTGTCCTCAGAGACAGTGAGACAGTGTGTGTCCTCAGAGACAGTGTGTGTCCTCAGAGTCAGTGAGTCAGTGTGTGTCCTCAAAGACAGTGAGACAGTGTGTGTCCTCAGAGACAGTGTGGGTCCTCAGAGACAGTAAGACAGTGTGTTTCCTCAGAGACAGTGAGACAGTGTTTGTCCTCAGAGACAGTAAGACAGTGTGTGTCCCCAGAGTCAGTGAGACAGTGTTTGTCCTCAGAGACAGTGAGACAGTGTGTTTCCTCAGAGACAGTGAGACAGTGTTTGTCTTCAGAGACAGTGAGACAGTGTGTGTCCTCAGAGACAGTGAGACAGTATTTATCTTCAGAGACAGTGAGACAGTGTGTGTCCTCAGAGACAGTGAGACAGTATTTGTCTTCAGAGACAGTGAGACAGTGTGTGTCCTCAGAGACAGTGAGACAGTGTGTGTCCCCAGAGTCAGTGAGACAGTATTTGTCTTCAGAGACAGTGAGACAGTGTTAGTCCTCAGAGACAGTGAGACAGTGTGTGTCCTCAGAGACATTTAGACAGTGTGTGTCCTCAGGGTCATAGAGACAGTGTGTGTCCTCTGTGACAGTGAGACAGTGTGTGTCCTCAGGGTCATAGAGACAGTGTGTGTCCTCTGTGACAGTGAGACAGTGTGTGTCCTCAGAGACAGTGAGTCAGTGTGTGTCCACAGAGACAGTGAGACAGTGTGTGTCCTCAGAGACAGTGAGACAGTGTGTGTTCTCAGAGACAGTGAGTCAGTGTGTGTCCACAGAGACAGTGAGACAGTGTGTGTCCTCAGAGACAGTGAGTCAGTGTGTGTTCTCAGAGACAGTGAGTCAGTGTGTGTCCTCAGAGACAGTGAGACAGTGTGTGTCCTCAGAGTCAGCGAAACAGTGTGTGTCCTCAGAGACAATGTGTGTCCTCAGAGACAGTGTGTGTCCTCAGAGAGAGTGAGACAGTATGTGTCCTCAGAGAGAGTGAGACAGTGTCTGTCCTCAGAGACAGTGTGTGTGTCCTTAGAGTCAGTGAGACAGTGTGTGTCCTCAGAGACAGTGAGACAGTGTGTGTCCTCAGAGACATTTAGACAGTGTGTGTCATCAGAGACAGTGAGACAGTGTGTCCTCAGAGACAGTGAGACAGTGTGTGTCCTCAGAGACAGTGAGACAGTGTGTGTCCTCAGAGACATTTAGACAGTGTGTGTCCTCAGAGACAGTGAGACAGTGTGTGTCCTCAGAGACAGTGAGACAGTGTGTGTCCTCTGAGACAATGTGTGTCCTCAGAGACAGTGAGACAGTGTGTGTCTTCAGAGACAGTGAGACAGTGTGTGTCCTCAGAGACAGTGAGACAGTGTGTGTCCTCAGAGACAGTGAGACAGTGTGTGTCCTCAGAGACAGTGAGACAGTGTGTGTCCTCAGAGACAGTGAGACAGTGTGTGTCTTCTTGTCTTCCACTCGTCTTGTTAGTAAACAACAGATTCAGATCTCGTGGCCTCGAGTTATTTATCTCGTTCAAACGTTATTATGTCGTGGTCACGTAATATATATTTACCAGATGCCACCAGGGGGCGCTGTAACTTACACATTGACACGATCCAGATGTTTTACCAGCTGTTCTTCCTGCATTTAGCAGCTGTGACTGAGTTTCTTTTATTCTGGATCATGTGTTTGTTCTCCTCTGATTTTTATGATAGAACAGTTTTATCCTGGTTGTGAAATATGAGGCTCTGCTGTCAGTCAGACTGTCCATGTCTGTGATTGGTCACACACAGTTGACCCCGCCCCTTTTATGTGCACGCTCAGATCTCGATGAGGAAAACCTGAGTTAACTTAACGAGTTGATAACCAGCGTCATGTGACCACTTAGCCTGACTGTGTCTGTCAGGTTCAGTTGAGCTGATCTCAGAAAGATCTCCTGGACATGTTGAAGTGTCTTCGTAGTTCAGGCCTCAGTGTTTCCTCAGTGAAGCTGTGAGAGGACAGTGAGGACAGACGTCAGGATTGGACAGAGACACAGAGAGACAACAGTCGGCCAATCAGACGAGCCACAAGCTGCTTGGGATCATGTGACTGAGTTGACGTGAAGACGACAGTTGTTGTTGTTTTCATGTGAACAGGAAGTGAAGCTGGACCACAGCTGACAGCCTCACACGAGGGACAGAGACGTCTTCATCTGATCTGAGACAGTTTGTCCTCTCACTTCATCAGTGAAGAACTGATCAGGTGGATCTTTGTCACAGCTCTGAGATCAGTGGGACTGAAGCCTCTCCTCATCACCATGGTAACCAGGAGCTCTTTCTACAGAGCAGAACCTCTGCTGAGGTCCATCTGTCTCATCTGGTCCCAGTTTGTCAGAAGCAGATGTTCATCAACACACAGTGAAACATGTCTTCACCTGTAACAGCAGTAAATCCACCTCTCAGGTGTCCACTCTGCACTTTGACATGCAGAGGACACACACTGAGCTCTTAGCGTGTTCATTCCAACACGTGAACATGAAGCAGAGAGGAAGCTGCTCCACCTCTGAACAGGACTGAAGTCCCTGCTGCTCTTTCTACTGGATGAGCTGCATCACTGACTCACAGCTGATGAAGTGAGTCTCTGTGACACTGATGTCTTCTTCTCTCAACAGGTGGAGGTCTTAGTGGAGCTGAGTGTGAAGAGGACAGTGTGTGTGGACGGAGGCTGAGCTGTGTCCTGAGGATCCAGAGGCTGAAGCAGCAGCAGCTTGTGTGTAGTCTCCAATCTACACAACCCCTAATCTGCATGTGTTTGTGAGATGAAGCCGGAGCACCTGGAGAAAACACGTGGAGAACATGCAGACTCCACACAGGAAGACCCATCTGAACCGGATTCAAACCAGCAACCTTCCTGCACCGATTGTGTTTATTCACATGAAGAATGTGTTTATTGAAATGACACAACACAAGCAGAATATATAAACCCTCTATAAAGAGTCACATACAGTGTGTTTAAGTTTGTCTTTATTATTTTCCACCTTTGTCCCTCAGTCTGTCTCCATGTGTGTAGAACCACATTCTGTGTAGATGTTTGTTTATGATCTTAAAGTTCCTGGATTCACATCACAAATTGATTCAGTTCAACACAAAGTTCAACACAATCAAATAACTTTGAGTTTAAAATCCGAGTTTTGTCTTTGACACAAAAGATCAAAACTCTGGACTTAAAAATGGGACGTTTTCATTTCTGCATCAGGTGCAGAGCGGTGGTGGCTTTTCTACTTTTGACCCACAGGTGGCGCTGCAGTATAACAGCAGCACATCCCAGTCAAAGCCTTTATATTCAGTCTATGAGTCAAACACATGGATCATTTCCTCTGTGACAAACCAGATGTAACGAGAAGAAAAACATCTCAGAGAGAAAAGTTCTGTTTCTACTTGTCTCTGCTTTAATGCTCAATAAACATCCTTCCACCGACTTCACTGGAATCATGACTCAGCGTTTCTTTCCTCTTCAAACAAACAGGTGGAAACATCTCGTCCTTGGTGCAGGTAAAAGAACACAATCACCAGTTTGACATAATGGAAACAAGCAGAAGAAAAGTGAATGAGACATTTACAGTATGAAGAAGAGTCGATGAAGAGCAGAGCATCTTTAAGTCTCTGAGGAAACTGTTTCATAAACATTTTACCATATTTAATAGAAAACGGACCCGAGCACGTTTTATACAAACACTAACTCACTTATAAGGAAAAGATTGTGATCATAATGAAATTCTACATCTGATCAATCTGTCTCAATATAAACAGCCGATCAATACATTTATTTTTGATTATTTATCAGTGGATTAAATTCATTCACCAAACAAAACCATTTCAAAGCAAAACACAAAACCACTGATCCTGAATTAAACGGAGCAGAAAGAAGAATAATCTGATATAATCTGCTGCTCATTCACATCACCATCACTTATGACCATGTGATATTTCAGTTTTTCTTTTTTAATAAATTTGCAAAACTTTCTACATTTCTGTTTTTTTCTGTCAAGATGGGGTGCTGAGTGTACATTGATGAAAAATAAAATGAACGTTTTGATTTAAGCAAATGGCTGCAATGAAACAGAGTGAAAATTTAAAGGGGTCTGAATGCTTTCCTTACCCACTGTATGTTTATAAATGGCAGTGGCATGGCCCCCCTGTACCTTGCACATGTTTCAATTAAAAACATGAATATATGAACCTGTGTAATATTTGAGTAGCTTAGTATTGAATGCACAATATCAGGGTAGTTATGTTTATACATGGCACTAGGCCCAGTTTAATATAAAACACAATTTTATACAATATATATAGTAGGGGGTCCCTGCTCCATCTCTCCACCTGTTTGGGGGTCCTTGGCCTGAAAAACGTTGAAGACCCCTGCCCTAGAGGGTTAGGGTAAGTTATAGGGTTAGAGTTCTCTCTTTCTCTCTCTCTCTCTCTCTCTCTCTCTCTCTCTCTCTGCAGCAGCAAACAAAAACAGTTTTTTTAACGTCACGATTCTCCAATAAGCTTTGGGATCAACTTGTTTTATACTGTATGTAAATAAAACACTAAATAACAACTTGCATTTCAAATAAATCCAATGAAAAGATGATCAAGGCTTTGCTCAAGTTTTCTGTGAAATAGAATTTACACTCACATCAGTTTTATTTTTTGTTTTCATAGAAAGTAGTTTCTATGGTGGATTTCCAGTTCATCCAGTTCAGACTTGATGGGAAAACCATGTTGTCTGCAGCCAGGTACTCTGGTTCTTTGCTGACACCTTGTGGTCAAACACTGTTACTGTTGCTACTTGGATCATTTTATACATCTAACACTCGTCTAGTCAGAGAAAAGAAGGGAATGCAAATCTCAGCAGTTATTGAAATACACAACGGTCAAATGATCTGCATCACAATGCAGCTGTATTTCTCTAGATCTATAAACCAACCCTGTGACTGGACTGAATCAATGTGACCTGACGTGGCAGAGTTCTGCAGATGGAGTCACACATTCAGCTCCAACACCAAATATAACAACCTTCAGATCACAGGAGGAAACATGGGTTTGAGCTCAGGCTTCATTTGATGCAGTTGGGCCGTTTGGGAGTTTTACACATTTTAACAAACTATTGACGGATCAGACCGATCGCAAGGAAACACGTCTTCATCGAGTTCACATGTTGTTACAGTTAATAACAATAATAATAATGAATGTTTATATATTTAATTTAGTTAATTTACAAACAGCAGTTTTAATTTTAGAACACACACACACACACACGCATACACACACACAACACACACACACACCCATAGTCATGTGATTTCCTGTAACTGCAGAGAGGAGGAGGAGCCTGGTACTCTGGCTCTTTGCTGACATGACATGACAAGTTCATCTTCATGAACTGGGTGGAATCAAGAGTGAACTGGTTCCACAGGGAGGAGGAGGAGCCTGAGAACAGGGAGGAGGAGGAGCCTGAGAACAGGGAGCGGTCAGACTCCATTTTCACCTGGACGAGCAGAAGGAAGGAAAGTGAGCAGGTGAGTGTGAACACAACTTTCTGAAAGTTTTCCTGTCTCACTCTCACACCTGCTGTTAACATCCGTCTGCTGATCACATGACTCTAAGTTTGTCAGTTCACACCTGGTGACAGACGTCATGTGATCGGATCCCAGAGACAGATGTGAACAGCAGGTCTGGATCAAAGAGCCTTCAAAGGACTAATTAACAGAGTGAACTCACAGTTTCACTTTTTATCTTCATCTGTTCATCAAGTGTTTAATAACACAACGTGTTTTCACAATCATACGTTACACTCACCTTAGTGTGTGTGTTTCTGTGTGTGTGTGTTTCTGTGTTTGTGTCCTTGGGTGTGTTTCTTGAACTTGTTTGTCCTGATTCCTTTGAGCTCAGGAAAACAGGAAGTGATGCAATACATAGTATGCTGTCGTAAAGTGTGTGAGAGAGAGAGAGAGAGATTTTTTTAGATTTTTCACAAACACTTTATTTACATATTCTTCATTTTACAAAACACTTGCTTGCATTATAATTCAAATAAATAAACAAGAGTGCTGATGTAAAAAAACTCAGTCTGTTAAAAGTGTGGAAAGGAGTGAGCTCATTGTTGGTGACGGTGCAGAGGATGTCATTAAAACACCAAATTCTTTTAAAAGACCCGAGATCAGAACCATTGAATAAAAGCTGAACTCGAGTCGGAGTCTGGCCCGGAGGTTTACCCCCCCCACCACCGCTGCTTCCTGCCCGTCCCTGTTCTCTATTTTGTTCTTTCTACTGATGTAAATTGCCGTCTTTGCTTCACCTGAGAGGTGGTTCAGGAGCTGCCACTTATCTTTATTATTTTTGTTGTAGGCAGCTCCCATGATAAAAACCTTCTCAGTAAAAGTGACATTAAAATCACTAAAAACCGCAGTTAAAAGAGCGAAGAAACTTTTCAGTCTCTTGCACTCAGTAAAAACGTGATAAATGGTCTCACGCAGGTCGCAGAACGGACACTTGTTAAGAACGGTGGGGTAAAGAATAGAAATAAAAGCGTTGGAAGCGACGGCGCCATGTAAAATTCTCCACTGGAGGTCGCCTGTTCTTTTCTTGAGGGGAGGTTTGTATAAAATCCTCCACTGTGGCCTGGGTCCATGTTCTCCTCACCTCCGTGACCACACCGTGGGGGGTCTGCTGCTCAGTCCGGTCTGGTGGATGCTTCTTACACAGTTTCTGTATATTGTCTCTTTGTCCGCTCTGTGTATTGTTAGTTTGTGTTTGTTTGTTTCCGTTAGTAGGGGGCCGGACTTTTCCCCCAGGCCTGGGCTCAGGATAGTTTCCGGGTAGGGGTCTGCAGCCTCTGGTGCGGTCTCCCCCCTCTGGTAGGCCCTCAGGATATCCTTCTCACGTTTGGAGAGCCTCTGGGTCCAGAGCTCCAGGATCCTCTGGGCCATGCGGGTGGACTGCAGCCCCAGCAGGGAGCCCAGGGCCTGGGAGCTGGTGAGTGCCGGCCCCACTGCATCCACCAGCTGCTGCAAGGTCACCGTCCCAGACCGGGTCAGCGCCGCCATTAGGCCGGGTGTTGAAGTGTCGCTGACATCCAGTCTGGCTCCATTTACAAGTGGTTCTCTCAACAACCAGTACAGAGAGTCTACTTTTTGGGACTTTTTTGTATTAAAAAGGCCCCAAGATTTAAAAACACCTTGATAAAAAGGAGGCAGCCAACTAAGTTTTAAGAATTTAGAATCTGTTAAAAACAGAGGGGGGGGGGGGTCCACACACATTAGACGATGCCACTGTTGGGATGCTACAAGGTTATTTAAGACCAGTACTCTCCCTCTGAGAGACATTTTTGGGAGCAGCCATTTCCATTTTAACCCTTTGATACACAACATGGGTCAAAAGTGACCCGATGGAGTTTTAATCGTAAATATCTCTGCAATAAATTTATTTCATCATTCAGAATTCCAGGAATTCCTCAATTAACTTTTTTTTGATCATTACAAATTCTTATTTTTATTTGTCCTTTTTTACTTTTTTAATAAAAATCATTTTTCTATCACTACCCTTCTAAGGCACAACATGGGTCAAATATGACCCGTATTCATTTCACATGTTATTTCATGCATGGCTGTGCTTCTTTGCTATATATTTTAAAATCTATTTATTTAATCATTTAATATTACAAAGTATTCATTAAAATATCTTGTTTTTGATTACCACAAATCATTATTTTCATTTTCTCTATCTTAATTTTTGAACTAAAATAGTTTTTGTATTACTACATCATGTTTGCACATGTGGATTTGATGGGAACCTTTGATCTGTAAATGTATGTAGTTAGGAACGTTTACTGTGGACAACTTTTCATATGCCACACTTGTCAAAACTACTTGTCAGAACTAAACGGGCTGCTTTTGCACATCTGATTCATGTAAGTCTTATTTTACTATTGTTTTACCCAAGAAAATATTTGATATCTTGTGAAAAGATTATGTTGTGCAATAGTAGGGGACTCGACGTTGGCTAATTATCAATAATCATGGAATATGATTATTGAAGCAATAAAGATTATTTATTTAAAAACAATTCGATTATTAATTGAAAATTATCAGTTATCAAATAAGAATAAAACTCTTAATGAGTATATAAGAAAGTTTAACGACTAAGAATTATCAAATCATTAATTTGAGGTTAATGAAGTTTATCAATTAAGAATAATTAAATAATTAATGAAAACTTAAGAATAATCAATCAATGAATAATAAACTATTAATGAAAAACAAGTAATTATCAATTAGAAAGTACAAGCTATCAATTAACAATAAGGTTATCAACCAAGAATAATGAAATAATTAGTCAAAAACAATACAATTATCAATTTAAGAATAATACTATCTATATTAATTGTGTGTGTGTGTGTGTGTGTGTGTGTGTGTGTGTGTGTGTGTGTGTGTGTGTGTGTGTGTGTGTGTGTGTGTGTGTGTGTGTGTGTGTGTGTGTGTGTGTGTGTGTGTGAGTGGGTGTGTGTGTGTGTTTGAGAGAGAGAGAGGAAGAAGGGGGGTCGATGACTCACAAATTTTAAGAGGGCTGGCTTAACCCTGGGGTTTGACTTCAAAATTGGTGATGTAATATACACCAGGACTACAACTCAAAATGGCGGAATCGCCTAAGGGATTTAGAGTTCGAATGGAGGGCGGGCCTCGATGTGTATTACAGTCAATGGCCTACGGACCACGTGGCTTAGAGTCAGAATGGTCAAAGATGGCCGACTTGAACACACGTTTCTTTTAACAGATGCACTTCTCCGTGGGACCGGCCTGACGGGAACACAAATCAAACAGGAAGTGCCGGATCATCACCGCGCGCTCTTTACAATAAGATCGACACGGCGGTCTTTCTATAAAAGTACACTCAAATAACACACGCTAAGTATTAAAACTAGACTCTGCCCAGACATATGTCTCTTACTTCGTGTTGCTTCGCGGGGTTTTCGTGCACAACCGTAGTAGCGCGAATTCCGGAAGGAGGAAGTGGATGATGTCCTTGCCTCAGGACGATGATCATGGAGCCGCGGGGACAGCGGTGAGATGACGCTAGGCCGAATCGGAGAGAATGCTTTTCGTTCTCCTTGGCAAGGTCTTTGCCCGTCTGCAGGAAAAACAGCGGTGGCCGGATTGTCCGTGGATGGCGGGGAAAGTGTCTCTGAGCTGGACCAGCGAGTGAGGGGATTTCTGCCGCGCTCTCTTCAAAATTAAAGCAACTAAAAAAAAGCTATTCATATTAAAAGCTTTAAGGAAAAATAGGGAAAAATAAGCTTAAACTGGACAAGAAAAAGTAGCTTTAGACTAAGAGTGAACTACAAAAAGATAAGTTTAAAATAAACTTAAGAAAGATCAAACAGCTGTTGAATTCGTTTCCTTTGTTCCCTCTGGATCACTTAGAACTAAACTGGAGAGATGCTAGCTCTAACTTCAATGGAACTGGAAAGGTAGATTTGAGCTGTGTCTGGACTTAAATAGTACCTGGGAGGTGACTCCCCCCTTCCAGCGGGGCTAAGGGTCTCAGGCCAATAGGAAGGTCAGAGTTCAAATCTGAGGCGCGGCTAGAGACACAGCAGGGGTCACTGACAGTTTCGACTGTAGCTTGCCCCCCCAAAATACTGTGGCCCGGATTGGAATTTTCCACAAGGCCTCATTTTTATGGCCCTTTGTCAAGGACTTTTGAGGCCCAACAATAACTGCACATAATATTTGAACATTACTTCTCTCTACTGGTGGGAAAGAGAAATATGTCCCATATTATTAGCTAGCTGTTAACATATTCTCTTTTAGCTAGCTAATGTTGGCTTATGTAAGCTTGGTCAATTCTAGCTTACGATAGCTAGGTCAACATGATTTATTCTGACAAGTAGTTCTGACAAGTGTGAAAAGTGGTCCACAGTAAACATGTTCCTAACTACAAACATTTGTAGTGTTACAAAAACTATTTTAGTTAAAAAATTAAGACCGAAAAAATGAAAATAATTATTTGTGGTAATCACAAACAAGATATTTTAATTACAGTGGATACACTCTCACACACAGTCACGTGATTTCCAGTAACTGCCGAGCAGAGGGGGCGGAGCCTCCAGTGAAAGTGTTCAGACTCGTTCTAACTTCAAGCAGCAGACGGAGGAGACGTGAAGTCTGAGGCTGGTGAGTGTTCAGCAACATTTATATTATTCATTCATATTATTTCACTGTCACTGACTCTGAGTCAGTTTTCTGCTCGTGGATTTTAGAGAGAAGAAGATTCAGGATGAACTTCTGTCAGTAAATCAACAGTTTGACTCAACGCTGTGATTGGCTGAGTCCAACACATTAAACCTACAACTGTCTCAGGTTACCGTGACAACAGGGAAACAGTGTAGGAGGGTTGACTCTGTTATATTTGAAGAAACACTGAGTTTACGAACCTGGCTTCATTGTGTGTTTGAGCTCACAGTGTTTTTCCTCTCAGACTGAAGATGAGTGGTTATGAGGAGGAAGAGGAGAGAGCAGAGTCTCCAGGGTTCAGCTGTGTGTCTCTGAAGAGTGACTGGTCCATGGGACAGCCTATATCCTTCAGTAATGAACCTGGACCCTCACACACAGAGTAAGAGACCTGCTACAAACATGTAAAACTCCAAACTGAATCCTCACAGAATGAACCAGTGAATGATGTTGTAATTGAAAATGTCACTGATCAATGTCTTATAACTGTTGTGACTGTTTTCTGTGCACTGAGCTGATACAACATCCTCCTGTTGACTTTTATTTGTGCAACTGTGTGTTTGATTCCTCTTTTTGTAACAGTGATGCCAGACGGTCCTGTCTGCTTTCTGTTTTGTTTCCTGTTGATCACATTGTATAAAAACCTTCCTTTTTAACTTCTCGTGGTTACACTCTGAGCTGCTGCTGGCTGTGTAACCCTCTGCAAAGCTAATAATTAAAACTCTGAGGCAACTCCGGAAACTCATTATTTCAAGTCTCATGATAAATTTCCACGACAATGTGTTCTGAATAAAAACATGTTTGTGTTTGCAGAGGTCAGGACCACAGACTGAGAGCAGAGTCTCCAGGGTCCAGCTGTCTGTCTCTGAAGAGTGACTGGTCCATGGATCATCCTCTACTCTTCAGTAATGAACCTGGACCCTCACACACAGAGTAAGAGACTGTTTCTACTGGGACCTGCTCTGAAGAGGATCTAGTTTCCTCTAGTGTGGCCCCTGCATTAGGACACAGCTTCATTGAAGTTGGTGACTAATCTCTCAGAATCACTCAAAGAGCTCAGACCATAGATATATATTTATAAACACTCGATGTCTCGGCCAACTGAGTCGAACGTCACCACATGGCGGCCATCTTGCAATAGGCGGCTCGCTCACCCAAAACATTGTGTTGTAGTGGTGCGTACTTTTTAAATAACCATAACTATATATGTAGTTATGACACTGCATACTTATGAATAATTTTGTTATTTTTCTAAACAATTTAATAGTTTATTTTGTAACGCGGCCGAGACATCTAGTGTTTATATACGATATCTATGGCTCAGACCTCCACCAAGAATGAAACCACTTTGAAATCCACTAGAGACTCATTTTGATTTGGATCTGCACCAAATTCCACACACTGGTAAACATCAGTCCTCTGAACATGTCTGTGAAAGAGGACCACCCCCCCCACCCCCCCCCCGATCTGGTTCACAGACCACAACCTTCCACCAAGTTTACTGGTAATCTGTGTTTTTTATAATCCCACTAACAAACCAACACAAACATACTGGGTGAAAACAAAACCTGTGACTGTGACATGTGAGTTATCAGGACATGTCTTCACAGGGAGAGGAAGAGGAGTCATGTTTCTGAGGAGGAGCAGTCGTCCTGCTGTGCTTCGTGTCAGGACGTCCTGAAGGATCCAGTCTCCACCAGCTGTGGACACTGGTTCTGCAGACAGTGCATCACCTCATACTGGGACCATACCTGGTTCTTCAGGAGACTCCTCCTGTCCCCAGTGTGGAAAACGATCCAGAACAGGAGCTGGAGGTCAGACAGCCGGTCAGAGCAGCACTGTACATGTGTCTGCTGATGTCTTCACTTCTGACAACAGCACATGTGGTTTTATTTTGTTCCTTCATACAGCATCAACATTTAACATCGTTAGAAAAGCACAAAGTTAAAAAGCTTTTTTTTTCTGTAGTTTTTCTGTATCTGATGAAAACAATCAGCAGATTCTCAGATTCTCTGTCTCTGACATTGTTTCTTGTCTTTCAGCAGATCGTGGTCTGCAGGAGGTTTTAGATGAACATAAGCTCAGTGTGAGGAGGAGATGTGAACATGTGACTGAAGGAAGTGATGCAACAGGAAGTAGAACCCTCCTCAACAGGATCTACACTGAGCTCTACATCACAGAGGGACAGAGTGAAGAGGTTAATACTCAACATGAGGTGAGGCAGCTTGAGACGGCTTCCAAGATGAAGATCCTCCACGACACTCCCATCAGGTGCCACGACATCTTTAAAGCCTCCACTGACCAGCAGAGCAGCATCAGAGTCGTCCTGACCTACGGCGTCGCTGGCGTTGGAAAAACCTTCTCGGTGCAGAAGTTCGCTCTGGACTGGGCAGAGGGTTTAGAGAACCAGGATGTGGGTCTGCTGACTGTGCTTTCGTTCAGGGAGCTGAACCTGGTGAAGGACCAGCAGCACAGTCTCCTCACGCTGCTCCGTGTTTTCCATCCAGCGTTACAGAAGCTCACGGCAGAGACGCTCGCTGTCTGTAAACCTTTGTTC
This sequence comes from Limanda limanda, assembly GCF_963576545.1. Classification (NCBI taxonomy): domain Eukaryota; kingdom Metazoa; phylum Chordata; class Actinopteri; order Pleuronectiformes; family Pleuronectidae; genus Limanda; species Limanda limanda. Next base: position 31,815,103 of record NC_083639.1, read on the forward strand.
ATCTTTGACGGCCTGGATGAAAGCAGACCTTCTCTGGACTTCAACCACAGGGAGCTTGTGTCTGAGGTCACACAGAGGTCATCAGTCAACGTGCTGCTGACAAACCTCATCCGGGGGAATCTGCTTCCCTCGGCTCTCGTCTGGATAACCTCCAGACCTACGGCGTCCAATCAGATCCCTCCTGCATGTGTGGACAGGGTCACAGAAGTACGAGGCTTCACTGACGCCCAGAAGGAGGAGTACTTCAGGAGGAGATTCAGTGATGAAGAGCTGTGCAGCAGAATCATCTCCCACATCAAGACGTCCAGGAGCCTCCACATCATGTGTCAAATCCCAGTCTTCTGCTGGATCAGTGCTACAGTTCTGGAGCACATGTTGACCACAGACCAGAGAGGAGAGCTGCCCAAGACCCTGACTGACCTGTACTCACACTTCCTGCTGGTTCAGACAAAGAGGAAGAACAGCAAGTACGGTGAGGGACATGAGACGAGTCCACAGCAGCTGACGGAGGCTGACAGGGATGTTCTCCTGAAGCTGGGGAGGCTGGCACTTAAACATCTGGAGGAAGGAAACATCATGTTCTACCAAGAAGACCTCGAGCGCTGTGGTCTTAATGTCACAGAGGCCTCGGTGTACTCAGGAGTTTGTACTGAGATCTTCAGAAGAGAGTGTGTGATCTTCCAGAAATCAGTCTACTGCTTTGTTCATCTGAGCGTTCAGGAGTTTCTGGCTGCAGTCTACATGTTCCACTGTTACACCGAGAGGAACACAGAAGAACTCAAGAACTTCTTGGGAACATATGTGGACACAGACAGTACCTTCTCCCTGGATGACCTCCTGAAGAGAACCATGAAGAAATCCCTCTCCAGTACAAATGGTCATCTGGACCTGTTTGTTCGCTTCCTTCACGGCCTCAGTCTGGAGTCCAACCAGAGAGTCTTAGGAGGCCTGCTGGGTCGGACAGAGAACAATCCAGAGATCATCCAGAGAGTCATCAACAACCTGAAGGAGATGAAGAGTGATGACATTTCTCCTGACAGAAGCATCAACATCTTCCACTGTCTGACTGAGATGAACGACCACTCAGTTCATCAGCAGATGAAACAGTTCCTGACGTCAGGGAACAGATCAAAGGAGAAACTCTCTGAGATCCACTGCTCAGCTCTGGCCTACATGCTGCAGATGTCAGAGGAGGTTCTGGATGAGTTGGATCTGAAGAAGTTCAAAACATCAGTCCAGGGTCGACTGAGACTGATCCCAGCTGTGAGGAACTGCAGGAAGGCTCTGTGAGTGTGTGTGTGTGTGTGTGTGTGTGTGTGTGTGTGTGTGTGTGTGTGTGTGTGTGTGTGTGTGTGTGTGTGTGTGTGTGTGTGTGTGTGTGTGTGTGTGTGTGTGTGTGTGTGTGTGTGTGTGTGTGTAAGGTGTGTGTCTGTGTGTGTGTGTGTTTGTGTGTACTGT
>NC_083639.1:31819060-31824060 GCF_963576545.1 Limanda limanda
TCCTCTGTTAGTCTGAATGAACATGTTCTGTGACCTTGACCTTTGACCTCTGACCTGAATCTAATGAGTTCCTCTGTAAGTCTGAATGAACATGTTCTGTGACCTTGACCTTTGACCTCTGACCTGAATCTAATGAGTTCCTCTGTTAGTCTGAATGAACATGTTCTGTGACCTTGACCTTTGACCTCTGACCTGAATCTCATGAGTTCCTCTGTTAGTCTGAATGAACATGTTGTGTGACCTTGACCTTTGACCTCTGACCACCTGAATCTAATGAGTTCCTCTGTAGGTCTGAATGAACATGTTTTGTGACCTTTGACCTCTGACCACCTGAATCTCATGAGTTCCTCTGTTAGTCTGAATGAACATGTTGTGTGACCTTGACCTTTGACCTCTGACCACCTGAATCTAATGAGTTCCTCTGTTAGTCTGAATGAACATGTTCTGTGACCTTGACCTTTGACCTCTGACCACCTGAATCTAATGAGTTCCTCTGTTAGTCTGAATGAACATGTTCTGTGACCTTGACCTTTGACCTCTGACCACCTGAATCTAATGAGTTCCTCTGTTAGTCTGAATGAACATGTTCTGTGACCTTGACCTTTGACCTCTGACCACCTGAATCTCATGAGTTCCTCTGTTAGTCTGAATGAAGCTTGAACCAAATCTGAAAGATTCTCTTGAGGAGTTTTTAGCAAAGAGGGGATTTACCAGGGTGAGGGTCACATGATCACGTTTTGTATGAATGTTGTGTTTTCTGATTTAATTCTCACAGATTTGATATTTTCTTTAATTACAGACTCGTTGGTTGTGGACTCTCAGTGACTCACTGTGAAGTCGTGGCCTCAGCTCTGAAGTCAGACCCCTCACATCTGAGAGAACTGAGTCTGAGTCACAACAACCTGCAGGACTCAGGAGTGAAGCTGCTGTGTTCTGGACTGGAGAGTCCAAACTGTCGACTGGAGACTCTGAGGTCCTTAAATCCTTCTTCACTTTTCAGACTTTCTTTCTTATTGGGTCATTATTTATTTAACTTGTCTCAGTTCTGCTCTGCTCACTGTCCCTCAGTCATCTGTCCCTCACCCAGCCTGTCAGTCACGTCCACCTCATCAACTCCATTCACCTGCACTCACCTGCTCCTGATCACTGAGAAAGTGTCAGTAAATAACATGTGGACTGAGGCCGAGCACTCGTCCTCCTCAGGTTTTCAGAATAAGACACATTCTTATTGAAACACGTTGGACAGTTGATAAGTATAGAAACAAACAGGAAGTGACATCAGGAGCCGTCCCTACTTTAAACAGTGTTTAATTACACAAACCTGCTCAGTGACCAACACACAGAGAAGAAGCTGATGAATGAAACAATGGTCCAACATGTCTGATCTGATATTTATTTTCAGGTCACAGACTGGACTGAGGTCAGCAGCATGTTGAGAGTCTGTGTTGACATGATGACGATCCACAACAACAGGACACATTCTAATATTCATATTTCTTTATCCAGGTTGGAGAACTGCAGACTGTCAGAGATCAGCTGTTCCTCTCTGGCTTCAGCTCTGAGGTCAAACCCCTCTCATCTGAGAGAACTGGATCTGAGATACAACGACCTGCAGGACTCAGGAGTGAAGGAGCTGTGTGGTTTTCTACAGAGTTCAACCTGTCGACTGGAGACTCTGAGGTCAGTTCACTGACTGACTTTTGTAGATCTCATATCTATAAAACAGCATTTATACACAATTTATCTCATTTAATTCTAATTTAACATAATTCCTCTTCATACATAACTTGAATCCATTCATTAATTAATCTGTGACATTTTAAATATTCAGCTACTTGTTAAAACACTGAGTTTAGTTCTGGATTTCCTAAACTGATCTGCAGGACAGAGACCGGGTCCACATAATCTATTTGTACTGAATCAGGACTCGTTCTTAGTCCAACATGTCAGATTTCATATTTATCTTCCATGTTATGAGTCTGTGCTGACATGAATATGTGTCTGTTATTTTCACACATGAACTCAGTTTAATTTACAGTTAAGTTTTATTCTTTATCCAGGTTGCATCACTGCAGTCTGTCAGAGATCAGCTGTTCTTCTCTGGCTTCAGCTCTGAGGTCAAACCCCTCTCATCTGAGAGAACTGGATCTGAGAGGAAACTACCTGCAGGACTCAGGAGTGAAGGAGCTGCTTGATCTACAGCAGAGTCCAACCTGTCGACTGGAGACTCTGAGGTCAGTAGATGGGTGGAGTCAGTCCACGCTGCTTTCATCAGTATTTTACTAAACACAGTCAGGATCACAGATCCAGGGTCTGTGCTACCAAGCAGGATTTGTGGTTATCAGGTTAACTTCAGGTTTAGTTTTTTCAGTCCCACGAAGCTCGTCCACTTCTTAACGAGGTAAATCACCATGGTAACTTCTGATGAACGGCTCACCTGCTCCAGGTTAAGTTGGAGATCAACCCGTATAGAAGCTCCGCCCACTGACCACAGTGACTCTCCACTGTTGTGTGGTGCACACTCTCCTTAAAGGGACGGATAAGGGAAGTTTAAATCAACGTCTGGTTGGTTCAGTTGATCTCTAACTCACCCAGAACATCTCAATGTCTCCAGACTCATCCTGTCCCCAAAACACCAGATGACCTCAGTCAGCTTCCTGGAGACAGGTCCATGTGTCTTTATAGAGAAGTGATGTCAGAGGTTTCCACCACAGTGTGTGTCCTCAGAGACAGTCAATCAATCAATTTTTATTCGTATAGCCCATATTCACAAATCACAGTTTGTCTCATAGAGCTTTAACATGGTGAGACATCCTCTGTCCTTCACCCTCAGCAAGAGTCAGGACAAACTACTAAAAACCCTTTTAACAGGTGAAGACACGTAGAAACCTCAGAGAGACACATGTGAGGATCCTTCTCTCAGGACGGACACAAGTGACACAGATGTGTAGAGGAGAACATCATCAGGAGAAAGGTTTCAGCAGCAATGATGAGGGGAAACATGTTGAAGGAGAACTTCAATACTATATGTCAAGCAGTCCTGCTGCATCATAGTCTCTGGTCAGCAGCCGGCAAAATCCTGATCCAGCATCAAGACCAGATCCACTATAGTCCACAGTCATTGTCCACTGCAGCCAGTTAGGATCCATCATCAGCTGCCACCTCGGTCCTGGTCCACCACCATCCAATGCCAACATGATATAGGATCCTCCATTACCACTACGATCATCCGGCACGATACAGAATCCACCAAACTGGATCCACCACCGAGACCTCCGACAGGCGATCCACAGATCCTGATCCATGGTGTGGCCTCAGCTGTGGTCCTGGATCTGTGGGCGATGAGGCAAACGGACTCGGGGGAAGGGGTCAAAGGTCAGAAACATGTACTGATGAGATATGAATTACTTTGATGTGATAAGGATGGAGAAGAGGAAGGAGAAGCTGGAGAGAGAAGCTCCGTGTGTCATGTGTCATAAATTCCCTTTGCACCATCAGGTGTTTTTGCCTTGTAATCAATGATACAATGATAGAGGCCGAACTTGAGGCTCAAGGTAAATCTGACTGGCTCCTGGTTTGTATGGTAGTTCAAGTGAGACAGTGTGTGTCCTCAGAGACAGTGAGACAGTGTGTGTCCTCAGAGACAGTGTGTGTCTTCTTCTCTTGCACTCGTCTTGTTAGTAAACAACAGATTCAAATCTCGTGGCCTCGAGTTATTTGTCTCGTTCACACGTTATTATGTTGTGGTCACGTATTATATTTTTACCAGATGTCACCAGGGGGCGCTGTAACTTACACAAGCTGGACCACAGCTGACAGCCTCACACGAGGGACAGAGACGTCTTCATCTGATCTGAGACAGTTTGTCCTCTCACTTCATCAGTGAAGAACTGATCAGGTGGATCTTTGTCACAGCTCTGAGATCAGTGGGACTGAAGCCTGTCCTCATCACCATGGTAACCAGGAGCTCTTTATACAGAGCAGAACCTCTGCTGAGGTCCATCTGTCTCATCTGGTCCCAGTTTGTCAGAAGCAGATGTTCATCAACACACAGAGAAACATGTCTTCACCTGTAACAGCAGTAAATCCACCTCTCAGGTGTCCACTCTGCACTTTGACATGCAGAGGACACACACTGAGCTCTTAGCGTGTTCATTCCAACACGTGAACATGAAGCAAAGAGGAAGCTGCTCCACCTCTGAACAGGACTGAAGTCCCTGCTGCTCTTTCTACTGGATGAGCTGCATCACTGACTCACAGCTGATGAAGTGAGTCTCTGGGACACTGATGTCTTCTTCTCTCAACAGGTGGAGGAGGGAGGAGTCTTAGTGGAGCTGAGTGTGAAGAGGACAGTGTGTGTGGACGGAGGCTGAGCTGTGTCCTGAGGATCCAGAGGCTGAAGCAGCAGCAGCTTGTGTGTAGTTTCCAATCTACACAACCCCTAATCTGCATGTGTTTGTGAGATGAAGCCGGAGCACCTGGAGAAAACACGGGGAGAACATGCAGACTCCACACAGGAAGACCCATCTGAACCGGATTCAAACCAGCAACCTTCCTGCCCCGATTGTGTTTATTCACATGAAGAATGTGTTTATTGAAATGACACAACACAAGCAGAATATATAACCCCTCTATAAAGAGTCACATACAGTGTGTTTTAGTTTGTCTTTATTATTGTCCACCTTTGTCCCTCAGTCTGTCTCCATGTGTGTAGAACCACATTCTGTGTATATGTTTGTTTATGATCTTAAAGTTCCTGGATTCACGTCACAAATTGATTTAGTTCAACACAAAGTTAAACACATTGAAATCACTTTGAGTTTAAAATCAGAGTTTTGTCTTTGACGCAAAAGATCAAAACTCTGGACTTAAAAATGGGACGTTTTCATTTCTGCATCAGGTGCAGATCGGTGGTGGCTTTTCTACTTTTGACCCACAGGTGGCGCTGCAGTATAACAGCAGCACATCCCAGTCAAAGCCTTTATATTCAGTCTATGAGT
>NC_083639.1:31826560-31929060 GCF_963576545.1 Limanda limanda
CAGAGTCTGAAGAGAGGACACTGTCTCCTCCGGCTCTGGACTCTGATCCTGAACTGTGGTTGGACTGGACTGAAGGACTCGTGTCCCTCCACGTCTCCGGAGCTCACAACACAAACACCACAGAGACAAGACGTTTGAAAGCCTGTCGCTGAGAGACGAGTCCAACAGGAAGTAAAGATCTGTCTGTGTTGGTCTCCGAGCGCAGAGGGACGACTCGTCAGCACGTGTGGCAGCAGATGATGAATCATGGCAATGAGGTGATATTAATAACTACATAATAAACCACAGGAGCCTCTCTGAAGGTTCAGAGTTCTGTGAGTTCTGAACGTTTGGTTCTCTGGACGTCGAGGTTCCTTCAGGAACGTCTGTTCTTCAGTGTGAACGTCTGTGCAGCTCCACATCAAACACCAGAACCAGCCTTTCAAAACTCACAGGTCATTAATACGGATATTAATGAACAATGCAGAGCTTCATAAACATTCCTCAGCTTCTGAATGCGGATCAGAGAACATGTGAATGTCTTTGACTGCATTTGAATCTGTTGACTTTCTTCACTGAGTTCAGATTCACTCTCACTCTGGATTCATGTGTTTAAATCCGTCTGAGAGGATCTGAAGCACTTTGGCTCAATGTGCAGATCAATGACTGTGAGGGGCCGACACTATGAGACCACCTGCTGCTCTGAGATCAGCTCGGCAGCTCCTGCTTCTCAGCTGGAGCCACATCACAAGTGTCAAGATAGAACATCAGTCCAACTTGAATCTGCAAGAAGCACCTGATGGGATGAAGGTGAGGAAGCTGCTGAGGATGAAGAGTGAAGCTGTGGACGGCTCAGTGAACTCCCTTTGTGTTGGTGGAGCTTCCTGTTCACACATGAATCACCTGGATCAGAGGACACGTGTGGATCTGAGGAGCTGAAGCTGTGAGGAGCAGAACGGCTCCTGAGGCTTCGTGACTCCTTCAATACATCAGGGGGGGGGGCGGTCCCATTATGAAGAATCATAAACTCAGATTGTTTTCACCTCCCTGATATTCAGCTCAAAGTTAACTTAGTAAGAAGATCAAACTTCCACGTGGTGGTCTACAAACCAACATTGACTTAGCGCTCAGCTGACATCTCACTCACAAGATGAAGCTCTGATCACTCACATGGAATCTGAAAGATTCAAGAGGAACATTAAATCACAGAGGGGATTTCACCCCAGAGACAACAGAGGAAGCTTTGAGATATTAGTTTTCTCTTTGTTATATTTCTTATCTCCAGCGGATCTCCTGCTGTGCGCTCAGATCAGAGGAGCAGCTGGAGAAGGTCTCACACCTGCTCCAGAGTTCAGGGACTTCTTCTCCATGTTCCTCCTTCCTGAGGAACGTCCTCGCAGTGGGAATCAAAGTCTCAGGAACTAACCAAGCTGCTTTGGGACAAACGCTTTATTCAACTGTCTGATATGAGTTGTTCTGATCCAGCTGTTAGAGCTGAGGCTTCCAGATGTGGAGTTCAGACTCTTCCCTTCCTCTTCCTCCCTCAGTCTCTCCTCCTCTTCTTCACTCTCCACCTGTCACAGCTCCTCTGTTCTACACGTCTGTCTGTTTCTGTTCTTTCACTCTGGTCCGTCAGTCTGTCCTCTATTTAAAACACAACAGATCGTCCAACTCACACTACCACTGACGCTGGGTTTTATGCTTGTTACCTTTATCTGTGTTTCCTCATGGAGCTGAATCCAGCAGCTTGTTTCTTTCTCTCCGACACACGTGGGACGAAGAGGTTTTCTACAAAGTGATTGTACTGTGAACTCGCAGGTTCCAGCTGTCGTCAGGTGTTTGTGTTTTGATTCTGTGGTCAAAGCTCCAGTAGAGACACACGGACATTTCCTGACCCGTCCCTGGGACTGTTTACTCTTCACAGTGTTTTCATCACTTCAACCATTCCACTTCTACAGTGCGAGTGTGTGTTGCATGCAGGAAAAGAAAAGAACAAGTTTTATATTAAAATGTATGCTTCCTTTTCAATATGCTGTGGGATGTTTCTGTAATCTACTGGTACGAGGTGGGATGACATCACCGGCTCGGGTTTTATATGGTCGCTCGACTTTTATTCAGTTTTAAAACATCGATTCCTCATTTTTGACCCATTCTCTGTTTTTCTTCTCATCTGCTGCCTCAGCTTCACACGTTTAGTCTCTTAAAGCAAAACCTCGTCCTCAGGCGCTTTGAGTTTGAATAAAACCACAAAGTGTCTTTGAGGAGATGAATTCACACAAACATACCAACGACATGCGTGTGGTCATTGAGTTGAATTCACCTCTGGAAGAGTTCAAGTCTTTAACACTAATTCTAACTCTTGTGTTCACTTGATTTGTCTAACATCAGCATTTAGGACCAAGATACTATTTTTAAATACAACTGGTTCAAACAAAGTTTTTCCACCAAGATGTTATTGAATGAAGAATTTGACACTAAAGATTTAAAGAATAAAAGATGGAGACGATTGTTGTTGATGTGAAATGTTGGAAAGGTAAATGTTGTGCAGTTGTGTTAAGCGAGCAACAGGTTTGTTGTGAGAGGATAATGAGGACGTGTGTAGTGGAGAGGTTCTTTAAACCTGAAGCTGGTTTCCAGCAGCAGGAAACGCTGCGTTCACTGACACCAGGAGTCCAGGACTCAACACCAGCAGCTGCATGTGGGAAGGTGGAGGAGAAAGATTCACCTGGAGGTTTGGTTCTAACATATAAACTCAGTGTGGTTGAACATCTGCAGGTAGAAAGGAGAAGGCAGGTTCATTCATCTGAACATGGTTTCATCAGTTAGTCTGTTCATTATTTCATTGATAAAAAATAAACACTTTCACAACTTGATTTGATATTTTAGGATTCACAGGAAGAGTCTGAGTCTTCACTCCAGAAGTTTGAGTTTTGGGCCTGAACGCTGTGAACGCCACGTTGGAGAAATCTGTGTGTTCATCAGATCCGCTGCAGAACGTCTTCTTCCTCGGATCCTCACGCGCTCACACATCAATTCACAAGTTTATCTGTAAATCTGCTGAAGATCAAACCGCAATGAAAACATATGGAAACAAACACTGAACTCACTGTGATGTTATAACTGCAGTTACTGGGTTGTTCCAGCAAGGGGCGCTGTTGCACCTCATTTGAACTTCTTTAACCCTCCTCCACTACATTTACTTTATTCAACAGATGTTTGTTTCATTTGCAGATGTTATTTTAGAAAACAAAACATCTTCTAAATCATGACGTCATTTCCTTCTTTGATTTGATCAAGTTTTTCTCAAAAGTAAAAGAAAAATACTTTTTTAAAGAAGTTGATTTGAAATAATATTCTCACTCCACTTAAAAAAATACAGAATTGTTTTCAGGATCAACGTTAAACAATCGAGACTTTACCAGATTCAGATTTTTGCACATTTAACAGCTCAGAACTTATGGACTGAGTGAAAACACACAGCTCCCACACCAAGGCTGATTCTCTTATAACACACAGTGTCAGAGGAGGAGGACTTTCTATTCTGCTTCATGTTCATGTTGCTCTCACTTCAGGAAAGTTTTAAACAAGTGTTTTTATGTTTGTTAAGGATCAGTTTTTTCCACCACTGGTAACGAAACTTGAACATGATGGTTTTATCGACTCTGTTGTTTTACCACAGCTGCTCTTCACTCTTCATCTCGTCGGTCGTTCTCATGTTCGTAGCTACGACGTAACATCAGAGGCATTTTTAAGTCGTTATATTGTTCAGATTAAAGTCGTGATTGAGAAAAGGTCTGAATTTATCCTCATGATATTCCAACGCCATTGTGAAATTATGACTTTATTCTTGTGAAATTATTTCTGTGTCACTACGACTTTATTCTTGTGATATTACGACTTAAACTTGATTGAATTTCTGACTTCTTTATTCTCTTGGTATTACAACGTCGCTCTTGAATTTTCTCAGATTTGTTTTTGGCCCGAACACGTTGTCGTACGCAGCCGAGTCATTGGTCCGAAAGTTGTTTGTCGTAACGTTTGTTGATCTCTGACGTGAACATGTTCGGTGTGAAGTGAAAACGACTCAGTTTGGAGCCGTGAGGACGAAAAGAAGCTTCTGGAAAAACGTATAAATGTGTAACACAGAAAGTGTCGTGAATGTTCATCACCGCACATGAATATCACCGTTTTGTACGATACGCCGTTACAGAAGATGTTTTTATATCAGCCGCCCTCGTGGTGAATAGACTTCCTGTCTCATCTGAACTCGTGGCGTGCTGTGATGCGACCGATGACATCACGACCGAGACGACGATCGTTTTTGTAAAGTCGCTCTTCGGTTTGTTTTGGTGTCAAAATAGAAGCATGACGTATTCTGCATTTAAAGAAATGTAATAAACTTTTAATGATCTTTGTAAAACAAAGTGAAGTAATTTCTCAGATAGATAATAAATCATTTAACACATGAAAATATAAAGTTAAAATATCTGTTATTTAAATATCTTATGCAGTTTGGTGCTTTTCAACTTGAGACTTTTTTAAATGGAATCAAAATAAATATGACTATATACTATAATAACAAGTTATTTAAAAGACATTTGATAAGAAGTAGAAAGTTAAAATAGAACAAGTTTAGTTGCTATAATTAAGCAACTAAAAATGTCAAACATGTAGATCAATTAAATCAATAAAACAGACGAAAAACAAGAATTAAAAGCAGATTTTAGTTTTATCTCTGATATTTAAACTCTGTTGCTGTCACTGCACAATACGTGTGAACACCAGGGGGCAGCACAGGTCAATAAAACATTAGGTCACATGGTCTGATTGGTCAATCTGTGAGGAGACTTCACTAATATATCTGACCGCCAGGTGGCGCTCACGTGCTGTTCTTTATCTGAACTGTTTCATGTTTTATTTACAGATTTTAAACTTCTCTTCTACTTTGTTAACAACCTGAGAAGTGAGAGTTTAACATAAACATTTAAAAATGGTCTGATTTGGATTCACACTCAGATTCAGGGACTTCTTCTGTTTGTAAACAAATCAACAAACAAACAGAGGAAAACAAAACCTCCTTAGAGGGTTAGGGTAAGTTATAGAGTTAGAGTTCTCTCTCTCTCTCTCTCTCTCTCTCTCTCTCTCTCTCTCTCTCTCTCTCTCTCTCTCTCTCTCTCTCTCTCTCCCTTTCTCTCTCTCTCCCTTTCTCTCTCTCTCCCTTTCTCCCTCTCTCTCTCTCTCTCTCTCTCTCTCTCTCTCTCTCTCTCTCTCTCTCTCTCCCTTTCACTCTCTCTCCCTTTCTCCCTCTCCCTCTTTCTCTCTCTCTCTCTCTCTCTCTCTCTCTCTCTCTCTCTCTCTCTTTCTCTCTCTCTCTCTCTCTCTCTCTCTCTGCAGCAGATAAAAACTGTTTTTTTAACGTCACGATTCTCCAATAAGCTTTGAGATCAACTGTTTCTACTTGGATCATTTTATACATCAAACACTCGTCTAGTCGTCTAAATACATGATCCTTAGTTTGTTATCTACATCATAACATCACAATAAAACATGAACTGTGAACCAGATTATCTTCATGGGTATGAACTGGACTTTGAACTGGTTTCAAGAGTGAACTGGTTCCACAGGGAGGAGGAGGAGGAGCCTGAGAACAGGGAGGAGGAGGAGCCTGAGAACAGGGAGCGGTCAGACTCCATTTTCACCTGGACGAGCAGAAGGAAGGAAAGTGAGCAGGTGAGTGTGAACACAACTTTCTGAAAGTTTTCCTGTCTCACTCTCACACCTGCTGTTAACATCCGTCTGCTGATCACATGACTCTAAGTTTGTCAGTTCACACCTGGTGACAGACGTCATGTGATCGGATCCCAGAGACAGATGTGAACAGCAGGTCTGGATCAAAGAGCCTTCAAAGGACTAATTAACAGAGTTAACTCACAGTTTCACTTTTTATCTTCATCTGTTCATCAAGTGTTTAATAACACAACGTGTTTTCACAACCATACGTTACAGCAGTGGTCACCAACCAGTGGAGAGTCTTCACTGTGGATCCCAGTAAAGCTCTGGACTCACTGGCTGAGGTGGCAGGAGCATCGACCTGCAGAGCCAGGTACACACACACACACACACACACACACACACACACACACACACACACACACACACACACACATATAACTACATACTGGTTTTGTGTGAGTTTTAAAGTGAATATAAAATTGAAGAGCTTGTGTTTGACCTTCATTTGGGCACAAAGCCATAGAACTGAGTGGAGATACAGAGTGCTGCTTCAAGCTGCTGACTGATGTGCTCTCAGTGTTACTGTCTATAAAGTTCTGTAATTCATTTCCAGCCTTTATGACGTGAACATGATACTAGATGTTGAGTTTCCTTCTCTTAGTGGCCGGGGGTTGAAGGACACGTGAACTTTTACAAGCTTGTACTAATTAACTTTAATGTAGTTGATTGGTTTTAGTGTAGATTAGGAAATGCTTAAGTTGCAAAAACACTTTGTTATTCAACGTTAGTTTACGTCTCTGCAGGTTTATTGGTATAATTAAAAATGACATAAACCAATATTACATGAAGGGAACTTTATTATTGTACTTGTACAATAGTTCACCTCCACACCCTTATTGGCTGGTACCCTAAAAGATATATTAATATTATTCATTTAACAATGTTCTCAATGAATAGGTGAGCATGCACAGCAGCAGCTGAAAGCCATGAAGCAGGATGGTTTCACTTCCCTTCTTTGCATCTCCATCCCCTGATTTACTCCCTTTAGCAGCTTTAGCAGCAGGAAGATCTTGAAGTATGCGTAGAGGAGCGTGAACCAAACACCATCAGGTAGATCATGTAGGAAACCTCCCTCTGTTTTACACTCACAGGATGAGGAGCAGGTTGTTCCTCTCACAAAAAATAGTAGAATGAAATAACTGTAGAGGCTGTGTTGCCATAACGATAAACACATCTGACAGAGCAGAAACTATGTTCATGGCCCAGATCCAACCTATGAGAACGTGAGTTCTTCTGATGGTGCAGAGCTCCGCGTGTCACAGTGGTAGACAGACGGAGATGTAGCACTCCACCGCCATGGCAGCTCCATTCAATGGTTTGTTGAAGCTGGTGATGTGACGGTTCCCTGTATGTTGTGTCTTCCATTTGTTTCTAGGACTGGGGAGCAGAGACCTACTTAATTGGTCATTAGGAGTGATTGGCGTGCACCTGGCCCCGGGTGCCAACGCCCTATAAGAGTCTGCTTCCCCAGTCCTTCCCTCTCTGTTCTTTGCAGCTCCATAGCCATGCACACCTTTCAACACTTATGTTGAAACAACACACACCTATAATCCACTCATGCATACACACTCCACACTACGGACTTACTGACTTCCACATCCCATACTTTTATTATAAGTTGAGCACGTGGATTGGTTTGGTTTGATTAAATACTTATTTTGATTGGAAAACTGTTGTCTCCCGTCTTTTTGTTGTGTAGCCTGGCGCCCCTAGGCCAGGTGCGTAACAGTGAAGATGGTAAGGGAGATGATGAGGCAGCAGAGCGTCGCTTGGATCTTGTAGAAGACGTAATAAAGAGAAACAGGCTGATTGTTGCAGTGAGCTGGATCATATCGTTCAACACCAGGTGGATGAAGAAGATGTAACGTGGATTCAGGTCAAACATCTGGAAGAGAGGAGAAGAAACAGAAGTCAATGAAACTCTCCTGTTAGTTTCTCTTTCTACCTGAAATCCCTGATCACATCAATGATCATGATAATAATATTAATAATAATAATAAAAGACGTTAAGAAGGATTCTGACCTGGTGTTTCCTGAAGGTGTGAACCAGTGTGCAGTTGATGTAGTTGATGGTCAGACCAAGAGCCAGAAGGAACACATTCTTCTTCACAACTGTTTCCTGAGAGTCTCGATCACTCGTCACATTAAAGTTGTTCGAGGAGGAATTCATGGTGACGATGTGAGGATCCTGCAACTCTCTGCTACAGGGAAACATTTTAAATATGTTCAGGTCGTGTTCAGGTGGGTCCTGTAAATTCAAGCTTTAACACGTTCTTCTTTGGACCAGAAACCAAAGGAAAACCTCTGATCAGCTGTTCCAGTTATCATGCACAGACCTCGAGTTTCAATCTGAAACCAACATTCACTCTGACAGACGTTGTCATGTTGGAGCAGTTTAAAAAACACGCCTGCAGGAACAGATGCTGAATAACAATACACACTACTTACGTTGATGGATCTGCATTAAACATTTTATAAACCAGAAACAGATCCAGTGTGCTTATTGGAAAGGATGCAGCAGGATATGATAGAAGTGCAGATCCATTATAATGAAGCCAGGGATCACAGGTGTTACGCTGACAGATGTGAGCTCATCCTGAAGAGAAGGACTGATTTCCTGAAAACTTGCTTTGTAACAGCAGAGCTGAATCAGTCCTTTGGTTTGACGGTGAAACCATTCAAACCCAATAACATCCATCTCACACACACACCTACACTTGTACTGGTCTTGAAGGTCTCTGCAAACTGACACCGTCCATTATTAACTCAATACATGATCTTAAGTTTGTTATCTACACCATAACATCACAATAAAACATGAACTGTGAACCAGTTCATCTTCATGGGTATGAACTGGACTTTGAACTGGTTTCAAGAGTGAACTGGTTCCACAGGGAGGAGGAGGAGCCTGAGAACAGGGAGGAGGAGGAGCCTGAGAACAGGGAGCGGTCAGACTCCATTTTCACCTGGACGAGCAGAAGGAAGGAAAGTGAGCAGGTGAGTGTGAACACAACTTTCTGAAAGTTTTACCGTCTCACTCTCACACCTGCTGTTAACATCCGTCTGCTGATCACATGACTCTAAGTTTGTCAGTTCACACCTGGTGACAGACGTCATGTGATCGGATCCCAGAGACAGATGTGAACAGCAGGTCTGGATCAAAGAGCCTTCAAAGGACTAATTAACAGAGTTAACTCACAGTTTCACTTTTTATCTTCATCTGTTCATCAAGTGTTTAATAACACAACGTGTTTTCACAATCATAAGTTACAGCAGTGGTCACCAACCAGTGGAGAGTCTTCACTGTGGATCCCAGTAAAGCTCTGGACTCACTGGCTGAGGTGTGAGGAGCATCGAGCTGCAGAGCCAGGTACACACACACACACACACACACACACACACACACACACACACACACACACACACACACACACACACACACACACACACACACACACACACACACACATATAACTACATTCTTGTTTTGTGTGAGTTTCAAAGTGAATATAAAGTTGAAGAGCTTGTGTTTGACCTTCATTTGGGCACAAAGCCATAGAACTGAGTGGAGATACAGAGTGCTGCTTCAAGCTGCTGACTGATGTGCTCTCAGTGTTACTGTCTATAAAGTTCTGTAATTCATTTCCAGCCTTTATGACGTGAACATGATACTAGATGTTGAGTTTCCTTCTCTTAGTGGCCGGGGGTTGAAGGACACAGGAACATTTACAAGCTTGTATTGATTAACTTTAATGTAGTTGATTGGTTTGAGTGGAGATAAGGAAATGCTCAAGTTGCAAAAACACTTTGTTATTCACTGTTTGTTTATGGCTCTGCAGGTTTATTGGTGTAATTAAAATGACATAAACCAATATTACATGAAGGGGAACTTTATTATTTTTCTTGTACAATAGCTCAACTTCTGCAAACTTTGAGACATAAATTCTATTAATTTAATTTCTATGTACTTATTTAAAAAGGCTGCAACTGGCTGAATAATCGAGTGGTTGATTGAAATTTGCCTCCAAACTCCTTGAGGCCTCCTGAGGTCACATGACTCACTCTTACACACACAGAGTTCAGTCCTTATCACACACAATGGAAGTGAGAGACTGACAGCTGGAGAACTAATGATCAATATATACTTATATACAAGGTAATATTCATATTTATGACCATATACTTAAGTCAAAACCTTTGTAAAAAACATTGTGCTGCAGTAGCATAACTCTGCAGAACATTGTTGAACTGAGAAGATAAAGATTGAACAGATGCTGTTGATATGAATTAATATTTATGGGAATATTGTGCATTGAACAGATGAAGTTGTATAACTGCATTTCTTTGTGTATATTTATGTGCTCGTGCATTCAGCCTTTAACAGAAATCACAAAATATATAAATAATGAAGTGGGTTTTTCGAAGATATCAGGGTGGTGTGTGTGTGTGTGTGTGTGTGTGTGTGTGTGTGTGTGTGTGTGTGTGTGTGTGTGTGTGTGTGTCTGTGTGTTTCTTGAACAGACACACACTTGTTTGTCCTGGTTCCTTTGAGCTCACAGTGTTTTTCCTCTCAGACTGAAGATGAGTGGTTATGAGGAGGAAGAGGAGAGAGCAGAGTCTCCAGGGTTCAGCTGTGTGTCTCTGAAGAGTGACTGGTCCATGAGACATCCTCTTGTAAACTTCAGTAAAGAACCTGGACCCTCACACACAAAGTAAGAGACCTGCTACAAACATGTGAAGCTCTAAACTGAATCCTCAGAGAATGAACCAGTGAATGATGTGTTCTGAATAAAAACATGTTTGTGTTTGCAGAGGTCAGGACCAGAGACTGAGAGCAGAGTCTCCAGGGTCCAGCTGTCTGTCTCTGAGGAGTGACTGGTCCAAACATTATCCTCCAAACTTCAGTAATGAACCTGGACCCTCACCCACAGAGTAAGAGACTGTTTCTACTGTGACCTGCTCTGAAGAGGATCTAGTTTCCTCTAGTGTGGCCCCTGCATTAGGACACAGCTTCATTGAAGTTGGTGACTAATCTCTCAGAATCACTCAAAGAGCTCAGACCTCCACCAAGAACCAACACGCTCCTTATGAAACCACTTTGAAATCCACTAGAGACTCATTTGGATTTTGATCTGCACCAAATTCCACACACTGGTAAACATCAGTCCTCTGAACATGTCTGTGAAAGAGGACCCCCCCCCCAATCTGGTTCACAGACCACACCCTTCCACTAAATTTACTGGTAATCTGTTGTTTTTTATAATCCCACTAACGAACCAACCAACACACAAACATACTGGGTGAAAACAAACCCTCCTTGACAGAAGTAATGACAACCTGTGACTGTGACATGTGAGTTATCAGGACATGTCTTCACAGGGAGAGGAGGAGGAGTCATGTTTCTGAGGAGGAGCAGTCTTCCTGCTGTGCTTCGTGTCAGGACGTCCTGAAGGATCCAGTCTCCACCAGCTGTGGACACTGGTTCTGCAGACAGTGTATCACCTCATACTGGGACCAGTCTGGTTCTTCAGGAGACTCCTCCTGTCCCCAGTGTGGACAAAGATCCAGAACAGGAGCTGGAGCTCAGACAGCCGGTCAGAGCAGCACTGTACATGTGTCTGCTGATGTCTTCACTTCTGACATCAGCACATGTGGTTTTATTTTGTTCCTTCATACAGCATCAACATTTAACATTGTTATAAAAGCACAAAGTTAAAAAGCTTTTATTTTCTGTAGTTTTTCTGCATCTGATGAAAACAATCAGCAGATTCTCAGATTCTCTGTCTCTGACATTGTTTCTTGTCTTTCAGCAGATCCTGGTCTGCAGGAGGTTTTAGATGAACATCAGCTCAGTCTGGGGAGGAGATGTGAACATGTGACTGAAGGAAGTGATGCAACAGGAAGTAGAACCCTCCTCAACAGGATCTACACTGAGCTCTACATCACAGAGGGACAGAGTGAAGAGGTTAATACTCAACATGAGGTGAGGCAGCTTGAGACGGCTTCCAAGAAGAAGATCCTCCACGACACTCCCATCAGGTGCCACGACATCTTTAAAGCCTCCACTGACCAGCAGAGACGCATCAGAGTCGTCCTGACCTACGGCGTCGCTGGCGTTGGAAAAACCTTCTCGGTGCAGAAGTTCACTCTGGACTGGGCAGAGGGTTTAGAGAACCAGGATGTGGGTCTGCTGACTGTGCTTTCGTTCAGGGAGCTGAACCTGGTGAAGGACCAGCAGCACAGTCTCCTCACGCTGCTCCGTGTTTTCCATCCAGCGTTACAGAAGCTCACGGCAGAGACGCTCGCTGTCTGTAAACCTTTGTTCATCTTTGACGGCCTGGATGAAAGCAGACCTTCTCTGGACTTCAACCACAGGGAGCTTGTGTCTGAGGTCACACAGAGGTCATCAGTCAACGTGCTGCTGACAAACCTCATCCGGGGGAATCTGCTTCCCTCGGCTCTCGTCTGGATAACCTCCAGACCTGCGGCGGCCAATCAAATCCCTCCTGCATGTGTTGACAGGGTCACAGAAGTACGAGGCTTCACTGAGGCCCAGAAGAAGAAGTACTTCAGGAGGAGATTCAGTAATAAAAAGCTCTGCAGCAGAATCCGATCACACATCAGGATGTCCAGGAGCCTCCACATCATGTGTCAAATCCCAGTCTTCTGCTGGATCAGTGCTACAGTTCTGGAGCACATGTTGACCACAGAGCAGAGAGGAGAGCTGCCCAAGACCCTGACTGACCTGTACTCACACTTCCTGCTGGTCCAGACAAAGAGGAAGAACAACAAGTACGGTGAGGGACATGAGACGAGTCCACAGCAGCTGACGCAGGCTGACAGGGACGTTCTCCTGAAGCTGGGGAGGCTGGCACTTAAACATCTGGAGGAAGGAAACATCATGTTCTACCAAGAAGACCTGGAGCGGTGTGGTCTTAATGTCACAGAGGCCTCGGTGTACTCAGGAGTTTGTACTGAGATCTTCAGAAGAGAGTGTGTGATCTTCCAGAAATCAGTCTACTGCTTTGTTCATCTGAGCATTCAGGAGTTTCTGGCTGCAGTCTATATGTTCCACTGTTACACCGAGAGGAACACAGAAGAACTAAACAACTTCTTGGGAATGCGTAAGATTACATACAGTACCTTCTCCCTGTATGACTTCCTGCAGAGAACCATGAAGAAATCCCTCACCAGTACAAATGGTCATCTGGACCTGTTTGTTCGCTTCCTTCACGGCCTCAGTCTGGAGTCCAACCAGAGAGTCTTAGGAGGCCTGCTGGGTCGGACAGGGAACAATCCAGAGATCATCCAGAGAGTCATCAACCACCTGAAGAAGATGAAGAGTGATGACATTTCTCCTGACAGAAGCATCAACATCTTCCACTGTCTGATTGAGATGAACGACCACTCAGTTCATCAGCAGATGCAACAGTTCCTGACATCAGAGAACAGATCAAAGGAGGAACTCTCTGAGATCCACTGCTCAGCTCTGGCCTACATGCTGCAGATGTCAGAGGAGGTTCTGGATGAGTTGGACCTGAAGAAGTTCAACACATCAGACCAGGGTCGACGGAGACTGATCCCAGCTGTGAGGAACTGCAGGAAGGCTCTGTGAGTGTGTGTGTGTGTGTGTGTGTGTGTGTAATAAATATTATTATTATGATGTAAATATACAATTTCATTGTTTTCATGTACATATCAGATGTGGAGAGTGAAATCCAATGTGATCACTGTGCTGGAGTTTGAGGGTTCAGACATACGACCATGTGGGGGTGCAAGGGAGATTTTTATATATACATATATATACATATATATATATATATATATATATATATGTAGATATCTATGCTAGCACAGTGTGAGGAGACGATCACTGAATCAGTGTTTGGATGAGAATCACTGACGGTTCCTTTAAACTGAAGAAGCAGGAAATATAGTTTCTTCTTCTTTCTTGTCAACTAGAGTTCCCACCCTGCGTTTGTCCTCCATCACCAACCAGTGCAGTGTCCATCCCTTCAGGTTCCTGACATGTTGACTCCACAATAACATGAGGTCACTGTTACCTTTGACCTTTGACCACTGAAATCTAATCAGTTTCTCTTTGAGTCAAAATGTGAAGAAATCTCCTGAGGACAGACTTGAGATATCATGTTCAAGAGGCCATGAACATGTTCTGTGACCTTGACCTTTGACCACCTGAATCTAATCAAATCAATCAATCAATCAATCAATCAATCAATCAATCAAATTTTATTTGTATAGCCCACATTCACAATTTCCTCTGTTAGTCTGAATGAACGCTTGAACCAAATCTGAAAGGATTCTCTTCAGGTGTTTTTAACAAAGAGAGGATTTACCAGGGTGAGGGTCAGATGATCACGTTTTGTATGAATGTTGTGTTTTCTGATTTAATTCTCACAGATTTTATATTTTCTTTAATTACAGACTCGATGGTTGTCGACTCTCAGAGCCTCACTGTGAAGTTGTGGCCTCAGCTCTGAAGTCAGACCCCTCACATCTGAGAGAACTGGATCTGAGTCACAACGAGCTGCAGGATTCAGGAGTGAAGCTGCTGTGTTCTGGACTGGAGAGTCCAAACTGTCGACTGGAGACTCTGAGGTCCTTAAATCCTTCTTCACTTTTCAGACTTTCTTTCTTATTGGGTCATTATTTATTTAACTTGTCTCCGTTCTGCTCTGCTCACTGTCCCTCAGTCATCTGTCCCTCACCCAGCCTGTCAGTCACGTCCACCTCATCAACTC
Organism: Limanda limanda; assembly: GCF_963576545.1. Taxonomy (NCBI): domain Eukaryota; kingdom Metazoa; phylum Chordata; class Actinopteri; order Pleuronectiformes; family Pleuronectidae; genus Limanda; species Limanda limanda. The sequence goes on from NC_083639.1 coordinate 31,841,095, forward strand.
CATTCACCTGCACTCACCTGCTCCTGATCACTGAGAAAGTGTCAGTAAATAACATGTGGACTGAGGCCGAGCACTCGTCCACCTCAGGTTTTCCAAATAAGACACATTCTGATTGAAACACATTGGACAATTGATAAGTATAGAAACAAACAGGAAGTGACATCAGGAGCCGTCCCTACTTTAAACAGTGTTTAATTACACAAACCTGCTCAGTGACCAACACACAGAGAAGAAGCTGATGAATGAAACAATGGTCCAACATGTCTGATCTGATATTTATCTTCAGGTCACAGACTGGACTGAGGTCAGCAGCATGTTGAGAGTCTGTGTTGACATGATGACGATCCACAACAACAGGAGGACACATTCTAATATTCATATTTCTTTATCCAGGTTGTGGAGTTGCAGTCTGTCAGAGATCAGCTGGTCTTCTCTGGCTTCAGCTCTGAGGTCAAACCCCTCTCATCTGAGAGAACTGGATCTGAGCTTCAACAACCTGCAGGACTCAGCAGTGAAGGAGCTGTGTGTTTTTCTACAGAGTCCAACCTGTCGACTGGAGACTCTGAGGTCAGTTCACTGACTGACTTTTGTAGATCTCATATCTATAAAACAGCCTTTATACACAATTTATCACATTTATTATAATTTAAAATAATTCCTCTTCATACATAACTTGAATCCATTCATAAATTAATCTTTGACATTTTAAATATTCAGCTACTTGTTAAAAAACAGAGTTTAGTAGAGGATTTCCTAAACTGATCTGCAGGACAGAGACCGGGTCCAAAAAATCTATTTGTACTGAATCAGGACTCGTTTTTAGTCCAACATGTCTGATTTCATATTTATCTTCCATGTTATGAGTCTGTGCCGACATGAATATGTGTCTGTTATTTTCACACATGATCTCAGTTTAATTTACAGTTAAGTTTTATTCTTTATCCAGGTTGATGGACTGCAGTCTGTCAGAGATCAGCTGTTCTTCTCTGGCTTCAGCTCTGAGGTCAAACCCCTCTCATCTGAGAGAACTGGATCTGAGACTAAACAAACTGCAGGACTCAGGAGTGAAGGAGCTGTGTGGTTTTCTACAGATTCCAACCTGTCGACTGGAAACTCTGAGGTCAGTTCACTGACTGACTTTTGTAGATCTCACATCTATAAAACAGCATTTATCTCATTTAATTCTAATTTAACATAATTCCTCTTCATGCATAACTTGAATCCAGTTATTAATTAATCTGTGACATTTTAAATATTCAGCTACTTGTTAAAACACTGAGTTTAGTTCTGGATTTCCTAAACCGATCTGCAGGACAGAGACCAGGTCCAAATAATCTATTTGTACTGAATCAGGATTTGTTTTTAGTCCAACATTTCTGATTTCATATATATCTTCCATGTTATGAGTCTGTGCTGACATGAATATGTGTCTGTTATTTTCACACATGATCTCAGTTTAATTTACAGTTAAGTTTTATTCTTTATCCAGGTTGATGGACTGCAGTCTGTCAGAGATCAGCTGTTCTTCTCTGGCTTCAGCTCTGATGTCAAACCCCTCTCATCTGAGAGAACTGAATCTGAGTGACAACGACCTGCAGGACTCAGGAGTGAAGGAGCTGCTTGATCTACAGCAGAGTCCAACCTGTCAACTGGAGATTCTGAGGTCAGTAGATAGTTGGAGTCATTCCACGCTGCTGCTCTTTCTACTGGATGAGCTGCATCACTGACTCACAGCTGATGAAGTGAGTCTCTGTGACACTGATGTCTTCTTCTCTCAACAGGTGGGAGGAGTCTTAGTGGAGCTGAGTGTGAAGAGGACAGTGTGTGTGGACGGAGGCTGAGCTGTGTCCTGAGGATCCAGAGGCTGAAGCAGCAGCAGCTTGTGTGTAGTCTCCAATCTACACAACCCCTAATCTGCATGTGTTTGTGAGATGAAGCCGGAGGACCTGGAGAAAACACGTGGAGAACATGCAGACTCCACACAGGAAGACCCATCTGAACCGGATTCAAACCAGCAACCTTCCTGCCCCGATTGTGTTTATTCACATGAAGAATGTGTTTATTGAAATGACACAACACAAGCAGAATATATAAACCCTCTATAAAGAGTCACATAGAGTGTGTTTAAGTTTGTCTTTATTATTGTCCACCTTTGTCCCTCAGTATGTCTCCATGTGTGTAGAACCACATTCTGTGTAGATGTGTGTTTATGATCTTAAAGTTCCTGGATTCACGTCACAAATTGATTTAGTTCAAAACATTGAAATCACTTTGAGTTTAAAATCAGAGTTTTGTCTTTGACACAAAAGATCAAAACTCTGGACTTATAAATGGGACGTTTTCATTTCTGCATCAGGTGCAGAGCGGTGGTGGCTTTTCTACTTTTGACCCACAGGTGGCGCTGCAGTATAACAGCAGCACATCCCAGTCAAAGCCTTTATATTCAGTCTATGAGTCAAACACATGGATCATTTCCTCTGTGACAAACCAGATGTAACGAGAAGAAAAACATCTCAGAGAGAAAAGTTCTGTTTCTACTTGTCTCTGCTTTAATGCTCAATAAACATCCTTCCACCGACTTCACTGGAATCATGACTCAGCGTTTCTTTCCTCTTCAAACAAACAGGTGGAAACATCTCGTCCTTGGTGCAGGTAAAAGAACAAAATCACCAGTTTGACAGAATGGAACTAAGCAGAAGAAAAGTGAATTAGACATTTACAGAATGAAGAAGAGTCGATGAAGAGCAGAGCATCTTTAAGTCTCTGAGGAAACTGTTTCATAAACATTTTACCATATTTAATAGAAAACTGACCCGAGGATGTTTTATACAAACCCTAACTCACTTAGAAGTAAAAGCTTGCGATCATAATGAAATTCTACATCTGATCGATCTGTCTCAGTATAAACAGCCGATCAATACATTTATTTTTGATTATTTATCAGTGGATAAATTCATTCACCAAACAAAACCATTTCAAAGCAAAACACAAAACCTCTGATCCTGAATTAAACGGAGCAGAAAGAAGAATAATCTGATATAATCTGCTGCTCATTCACATCACCATCACTCATGACCATGTGATATTTCAGTTTTTCTTTTTTAACAAATTTGCAAAACTTTCTACATTTCTGTTTTTTTCTGTCAAGATGGGGTGCTGAGTGTACATTGATGAAAAATAAAATGAACGTTTTGATTTAAGCAAATGTCTGCAATGAAACAGAGTGAAAATTTAAAGGGGTCTGAATGCTTTCCTTACCCACTGTATGTTTATAAATGGCAGTGGCATGACCACCCTGTACCTTGCACATGTTTAAATTAAAAACATGAATATATGAACCCGTGTAATATTTGAGTAGCTTAGTATTGAATGCACAATATCAGGGTAGTTATGTTTATACATGGCACTAGGCCCAGTTTAATATAAAACACAATTTTATACAATATATATAGTAGGGGGTCCCTGCTCCATCTCTCCACCTGTTTGGGGGTCCTTGGCCTGAAAAACATTGAAGACCCCTGCCCTAGAGGGTTAGGGTAAGTTATAGGGTTAGAGTTCTCTCTCTCTCTGTGTCTCTCTCTCTCTCTCTCTCTCTCTCTCTCTCTCTCTCTCTCTCTCTCTCTCTCTCTCTCTCTCTCTCTCTCTCTCTCTCTCTCTCTCTCTCTCTCTCTCTCCCCCCTCTCTCTCTCTCTCTCTCTCTCTCTCTCTCTCTCTCTCTGCAGCAGCAAACAAAAACAGTTTTTTTAACGTCACGATTCTCCAATAAGCTTTGGGATCAACTTGTTTTATACTGTATGTAAATAAAACACTAAATAACAACTTGCATTTCAAATAAATCCAATGAAAAGATGATCAAGGCTTTGCTCAAGTTTTCTGTGAAATAGAATTTACACTCACATCAGTTTTATTTCTTGTTTTCATAGAAAGTAGTTTCTATGGTGGAATTCCAGTTCATCCAGTTTAGACTTGATAGGAAAACCATGTTGTCTGCAGCCAGGTACTCTGGCTCTTTGCTGACCCCTTGTGGTCAAACACTGTTACTGTTTCTACTTGGATCATTTTATACATCGAACACTCGTCTAGTCAGAGAAAAGAATGGGAAGCAAATCTCAGCAGTTATTGAAATACACAACGGTGAAATGATGCATCACAATGCAGCTGTATTTCTCTAGATCTATAAACCAACCCTGTGACTGGACTGTATAAATGTGACCTGACGTGGCAGAGTTCTGCAGATGGAGTCACACAATCAGCTCCAACACCAAATATAACAACCTTCAAATCACAGGAGGAAACATGGGTTTGAGCTCAGGCTTCATTTGATGCAGTTGGGCCGTTTGGGAGTTTTCCACATTTTAACAAACTATTGACGGATCAGACCGATCGCAAGGACTTCACCGTGTTTGACTCCAAAGTTTCTGAGGCTCATTTAAACATCATGATGGATCACATTGTACGGCTCAGTCCCAGGAGACGCTCCCAGTCAGGACTCAGTGTGAAAGTGAAGATCTGGATTAATGATCCCACACCGTCCATTATTAACTAAAGACATGATCCTAAGTTTGTTATCTACATCATAACATCACAATAAAACATGAACTGTGAACCAGTTCATCTTCATGGGTATGAACTGGACTTTAAACTGGTTTCAAGAGTGAACTGGTTCAACAGGAAGGAGGAGGAGCCTGAGAACAGGGAGCGGTCAGACTCCATTTTCACCTGGACGAGCAGAAGGAAGGAAAGTGAGCAGGTGAGTGTGAACACAAGTTTCTGAAAGTTTTACTGTCTCACTCTCACACCTGCTGTTAACATCCGTCTGCTGATCACATGACTCTAAGTTTGTCAGTTCACACCTGGTGACAGACGTCATGTGATCGGATCCCAGAGACAGATGTGAACAGCAGGTCTGGAACAAAGAGCCTTCAAAGGACTAATTAACAGAGTTAACTCACAGCTTCACTTTTTATCTTCATCTGTTCATCAAGTGTTTAATAACAGAACGTGTTTTCACAATCAGACGTTACAGCAGTGGTCACCAACCAGTGGAGAGTCTTCACTGTGGATCCCAGTAAAGCTCTGGACTCACTGGCTGAGGTGTGAGGAGCATCGACCTGCAGAGCCAGGTACACACACACACACACACACACACACACACACACACACACACACACACACACACACACATATAACTACATACTGGTTTTGTGTGAGTTTTAAAGTGAATATAAAGTTGAAGAGCTTGTGTTTGACCTTCATTTGGGCACAAAGCCATAGAACTGAGTGGAGATACAGAGTGCTGCTTCAAGCTGCTGACTGATGTGCTCTCAGTGTTACTGTCTATAAAGTTCTGTAATTCATTTCCAGCCTTTATGACGTGAACATGATACTAGATGTTGAGTTTCCTTCTCTTAGTGGCCGGGGGTTGAAGGACACAGGAACATTTACAAGCTTGTATTGATTAACTTTAATGTAGTTGATTGGTCTGAGTGTAGATCAGGAAATGCTCAAGTTGCAATTTTTTTTTTTTATCAACGTTTGTTTATGGCTCTGCAATTTTATTGGTGGATTTACAAATGACATAAACCAATATTACATAAAGGGAACTTTATTATTGTACTTGTACAATAGTAAACCTCCACACCCTTATTGACTGGTACCCTAAAAGATATATTCATATGATTAATTTAAAAATGTACTAATGGCTGAATGAATCATGTGACTAAAATTTGAATCCAAAAAGTAATGCAGGCTTCCTAAAGTCACCTGTCAGGAAAGACAACGTAAAGTCTAGGAGAGAGAGAGAGAGAGAGAGAGAGAGAGAGAGAGAGAGAGAGAGAGAGAGCGAGAGAGAGAGAGAGAGAGAGAGAGAGAGAGAGAGAGAGAGACTCTTGTCCTTCCTGAGGTTTCTGATGTGATCACTGTATTTCCTTGTATATAAGAAGTCCTGTGTACTCAAATAAATACTAGTATTACAAACTATGAAGCCATGCATCTATTTCACAATAAAAACATTTGAAAAATAAATTAATTGATTCAGTCGACAGAAACGCTGCTGTGCTTTTATTTGGAAATGGGTCGGCTACAGGAAGTGTTGCAAATATTTGTGTGACGTTTTCAACAGATAAAGATTGAAACTGGTGTTAACGATCATTTCACTGAGTTCTGCTGTAAACTGAGCGCAGAACCAGAAGGAAATAGACCAGACCTTGAATATCTAGAAGAGCAGCGCGGCCTGAACCACAACTGAGCCGCAGCCGGCCGGTGCAACATGGACGAGGACACTTCAGAGCAAGTTGGACCCTCACACACAAAGTAAGAGACCTGCTACAAACATGTGAAGCTCCAAACTGAATCCTCACAGAATGAACCAGTGAATGATATGTTCTGAATAAAAACATGTTTGTGTTTGCAGAGGTCAGGACCAGAGACTGAGAGCAGAGTCTCCAGGGTCCAGCTGTCTGTCTCTGAGGAGTGACAGGTTCAAAGAACTTCTTCTATTCTTCAGTAATGAACCTGGACCCTCACACACAAAGTAAGAGACCTGCTACAAACATGTGAAGCTCCAAACTGAATCCTCACAGAATGAACCAGTGAATGATGTGTTCTGAATAAAAACATCTTTGTGTTTTCAGAGGTCAGGACCAGAGACTGAGAGCAGAGTCTCCAGGGTCCAGCTGTCTGTCTCTTAAGAGTGACCGGTCCAAAGGACTTCCTCCATTCTTCAGTAATGAACCTGGACCCTCCCACACAGAGTAAGAGACTGTTTCTACTGTGACCTGCTCTGAAGAGAGTCTAGTTTCCTCTAGTGTGGCCCCTGCATTAGGATACAGCTTCATTGAAGTTGGTGACTAATCTCTCAGAATCACTCAAAGAGCTCAGACCTCCAGCAAGAACCAACACGCTCCTTATGAAACCACTTTGAAATCCACTAGAGACTCATTCACAGCCTTCCACCAAGTTTACTGGTAATCTGTCGTTTTTATAATCCCACTTAAAAACCAACCAACACACAAACATACTGGGTGAAAACAAAACCTCCTTGTCAGAGGTAATGAAAACCTGTGACTGTGACATGTGAGTTATCAGGACATGTCTTCACAGGGAGAGGAAGAGGAGTCATGTTTCTGAGGAGGAGCAGTCGTCCTGCTGTGCTTCGTGTCAGGACGTCCTGAAGGATCCAGTCTCCACCAGCTGTGGACACTGGTTCTGCAGACAGTGCATCACCTCATACTGGGACCAGTCTGGTTCTTCAGGAGACTCCTCCTGTCCCCAGTGTGGACAAAGATCCAGAACAGGAGCTGGAGGTCAGACAGCCGGTCAGAGCAGCACTGTACATGTGTCTGCTGATGTCTTCACTTCTGACAACAGCACATGTGGTTTTATTTTGTTCCTTCATACAGCATCAACATTTAACATCGTTAGAAAAGCACAAAGTTAAAAAGCTTTTATTTTCTGTAGTTTTTCTGTATCTGATGAAAACAATCAGCAGATTCTCAGATTCTCTGTCTCTGACATTGTTTCTTGTCTTTCAGCAGATCCTGGTCTGCAGGAGGTTTTAGATGAACATAAGCTCAGTGTGAGGAGGAGATGTGAACATGTGACTGAAGAAAGTGATGAAACAGGAAGTGATGCAACAGGAAGTAGAACCCTCCTCAACAGGATCTACACTGAGCTCTACATCACAGAGGGACAGAGTGAAGAGGTTAATACTCAACATGAGGTGAGGCAGCTTGAGACGGCTTCCAAGATGAAGATCCTCCACGACACTCCCATCAGGTGCCACGACATCTTTAAAGCCTCCACTGACCAGCAGAGCAGCATCAGAGTCGTCCTGACCAACGGCGTCGCTGGCGTTGGAAAAACCTTCTCGGTGCAGAAGTTCACTCTGGACTGGGCAGAGGGTTTAGAGAACCAGGATGTGGGTCTGCTGACTGTGCTTTCGTTCAGGGAGCTGAACCTGGTGAAGGACCAGCAGCACAGTCTCCTCACGCTGCTCCGTGTTTTCCATCCAACGTTACAGAAGCTCACGGCAGAGACGCTCGCTGTCTGTAAACCTTTGTTCATCTTTGACGGCCTGGATGAAAGCAGACCTTCTCTGGACTTCAACCACAGGGAGCTTGTGTCTGAGGTCACACAGAGGTCATCAGTCAACGTGCTGCTGACAAACCTCATCCGGGGGAATCTGCTTCCCTCGGCTCTCGTCTGGATAACCTCCAGACCTGCGGCGGCCAATCAGATCCCTCCTGCATGTGTCGACAGGGTCACAGAAGTACGAGGCTTCACTGAGGCCCAGAAGGAGGAGTACTTCAGGAGGAGATTCAGTGATGAAGAGTTGTGCAGCAGAATCATCTCACACATCAAGACGTCCAGGAGCCTCCACATCATGTGTCAAATCCCAGTCTTCTGCTGGATCAGTGCTACAGTTCTGGAGCACATGTTGACCCCAGACCAGAGAAGAGAGCTGCCCAAGACCCTGACTGACCTGTACTCACACTTCCTGCTGGTTCAGACAAAGAGGAAGAACAACAAGTATGGTGAGGGACATGAGACGAGTCCACAGCATCTGACGGAGGCTGACATTGACGTTCTCCTGAAGCTGGGGAGGCTGGCACTTAAACATCTGGAGGAAGGAAACATCATGTTCTACCAAGAAGACCTGGAGCGGTGTGGTCTTAATGTCACAGAGGCCTCGGTGTACTCAGGAGTTTGTACTGAGATCTTCAGAAGAGAGTGTGTGATCTTCCAGAAATCAGTCTACTGCTTTGTTCATCTGAGCATTCAGGAGTTTCTGGCTGCAGTCTACATGTTCCACTGTTACACCGAGAGGAACACAGAAGAACTCCATAACTTCTTAGGAACATGTAAGAACACAGAGAGTACCTTCTCCCTGGACGATCTCATGAAGAGAACCATGGAGAAATCCCTCACCAGTACAAATGGTCATCTGGACCTGTTTGTTCGCTTCCTTCACGGCCTCTGTCTGGAGTCCAACCAGAGAGTCTTAGGAGGCCTGCTTGGTCAGACAGAGAACAATCCAAAGATCATCCAGAGAGTCATCAACAACCTGAAGGAGATGCAGAGTGATAACATTTCTCCTGACAGAAGCATCAACATCTTCCACTGTCTGACTGAGATGAACGACCACTCAGTTCATCAGCAGATGAAACAGTTCCTGAAGTCAGAGAACAGATCAGAGGAGAAACTCTCTGAGATCCACTGCTCAGCTCTGGCCTACATGCTGCAGATGTCAGAGGAGGTTCTGGATGAGTTTGACCTGGAGAAGTTCAACACATCATACCAGGGTCGACGGAGACTGATCCCAGCTGTGAGGAACTGCAGGAAGGCTCTGTGAGTGTGTGTGTGTGTGTGTGTGTGTGTGTGTGTGTACGGTGTGTTTGTCTGTGTGTGTATGTGTTTGTGTGTACAGTGTGTGTGTATGTGTGTGTGTGGGTGTTTGTGTGTACAGTGTGTGTGTCTGTGTGTGTGTGTGCGTGTACGGTGTGTTTGTGTCTGTGTGTTTGTGTGTACGGTGTGTGTGTCTGTGTGTGTGTGTGTTTGTGTGTACTGTGTGTGTGTCTGTGTACGGTGTGTGTGTGTGTTTGTGTGTACGGTGTGTGTGTCTCTGTGTGGGTGTGTGTGTTTGTGTGTACTGTGTGTGTGTCTGTGTGTGTGTGTGTGTACGGTGTGTGTGTCTGTGTTTGTGTGTACGGTGTGTTTGTCTGTGTGTGTGTACGGTGTGTTTGTTTGTACAGTGTGTGTGTGTGTGTGTGTACGGTGTGTTTGTGTCTGTGTGTTTGTGTGTACGGTCTGTGTGTGTTTGTGTGTGTGTCTGTGTACGGTGTGTGTGTGTGTGTGTGTTTGTGTGAACGGTGTGTGTGTCTGTGTGTGGGTGTGTGTGTTTGTGTGTACTGTGTGTGTGTGATGTGTGTGTGTGTGTTTGTGTGTACGGTGTGTCTGTGTGTGGGGGGTTGTGTGTGTTTGTGTGTGGGGGGTGTGTGTGTGTTTGTGTGTTTGTATGAGTGTGTGTGTGTGGGGGGGTGTGTGTGTGTGGGGGGGTATGTTTGTGTGAGGGGTGTGTGTGTGTGGGTGTGTGTGTGTGTGGGGGGGGGCAGACTGAGATATCATGTTCAAGAACATGTTCAGTGACCTTGACCTTTGACCTCTGACCACCTGACTCTAATGAGTTCCTCTGTTAGTCTGAATGAAGCTTGAACCAAATCTGAAAAGATTCTCTTGAGGAGTTTTTAACAAAGAGGGGATTTACCAGGGTGAGGGTCACATGATCACGTTTTGTATGAATGTTGTGTTTTATGATTTAATTCTCACAGATTTGATATTTTCTTTAATTACAGACTCGTTGGTTGTTTCCTCTCAGAGACTCACTGTGAAGTCGTGGCCTCAGCTCTGAAGTCAGACCCCTCACATCTGAGAGAACTGGATCTGAGTCACAACAACCTGCAGGACTCAGGAGTGAAGCTGCTGTGTTCTGGACTGGAGAGTCCAAACTGTCGACTGGAGACTCTGAGGTCCTTAAATCCTTCTTCACTTTCAGACTTTCTTTCTTATTGGGTCATTATTTATTTAACTTGTCTCAGTTCTGCTCTGCTCACTGTCCCTCAGTCATCTGTCCCTCACCCAGCCTGTCAGTCACGTCCACCTCATCAACTCCATTCACCTGCACTCACCTGCTCCTGATCACTGAGAAAGTCTCAGTAAATAACATGTGGACTGAGGCCGAGCACTCGTCCTCCTCAGGGTTTCAAAATAAGACACATTCTTATTGAAACACGTTGGACAGTTGATAAGTATAGAAACAAACAGGAAGTGACATCAGGAGCCGTCCCTACTTTAAACAGTGTTTAATTACACAAACCTGCTCAGTGACCAACACACAGAGAAGAAGCTGATGAATGAAACAATGGTCCAACATGTCTGATCTGATATTTATCTTCAGGTCACAGACTGGACTGAGGTCAGCAGCATGTTGAGAGTCTGTGTTGACATGATGACGATCCACAACAACAGGAGGACACATTCTAATATTCATATTTCTTTATCCAGGTTGTGGAGCTGCAGTCTGTCAGAGATCATCTGGTCTTCTCTGGCTTCAGCTCTGAGGTCAAACCCCTCTCATCTGAGAGAACTGGATCTGAGATACAACGACCTGCAGGACTCAGGAGTGAAGGAGCTGTGTGGTTTTCTACAGAGTCCAACCTGTCGACTGGAGACTCTGAGGTCAGTTCACTGACTGACTTTTGTAGATCTCATATCTATAAAACAGCATTTATACACAATTTATCTCATTTAATTCTAATTTAACATAATTCCTCTTCATACATAACTTGAATCCATTCATTAATTAATCTGTGACATTTTAAATATTCAGCTACTTGTTAAAACACTGAGTTTAGTTCTGGATTTCCTAAACTGATCTGCAGGACAGAGACCGGGTCCACATAATCTATTTGTACTGAATCAGGACTCGTTCTTAGTCCAACATGTCTGATTTCATATTTATCTTCCATGTTATGAATCTGTGCTGACATGAATATGTGTCTGTTATTTTCACACATGAACTCAGTTTAATTTACAGTTAAGTTTTATTCTTTATCCAGGTTGCATCACTGCAGACTGTCAGAGATCAGCTGTTCTTCTCTGGCTTCAGCTATGAGGTCAAACCCCTCTCATCTGAGAGAACTGGATCTGAGCTTCAACAACCTGCAGGCCTCAGCAGTGAAGGAGCTGCTTGATCTACAGCAGAGTCCAACCTGTGGACTGGAGACTCTGAGGTCAGTAGATGGGTGGAGTCAGTCCACGCTGCTTTCATCAGTATTTTACTAAACACAGTCAGGATCACAGATCCAGGGTCTGTGCTACCAAGCAGGATTTGTGGTTATCAGGTGAACTTCAGGTTTAGTTTGTTCGGTCCTACGAAGCTCGTCCACTTCTTAACGAGGTAAATCACCATGGTAACTTCTGATGAACGGCTAACCTGCTCCAGGTTAAGTTGGAGATCAACCCGTATAGAAGCTCCGCCCACTGACCACAGTGACTCTCCACTGTTGTGTGGTGCACACTCTCCTTAAAGGGACGGATAAGGGAAGTTTAAATCAACGTCTGGTTGGTTCAGTTGATCTCTAACTCACCCAGAACATCTCAATGTCTCCAGACTCATCCTGTCCCCAAAACACCAGATGACCTCAGTCAGCTTCCTGGAGACATGTCCATGTGTGTGTCCTCAGAGACAGTGAGACAGTGTGTGTCCTCAGAGACAGTGTGTGTCCTCAGAGACAGTGAGACAGTGTGTGTCCTCAGAGACAGTGAGACAGTGTGTGTCCTCAGAGACAGTGAGACAGTTTGTGTCTTCAGAGACAGTGAGACAGTGTGTGTCCTCAGAGACAGTGAGACAGTGTGTGTCCTCAGAGACAGTGAGACAGTGTGGGTACTCAGAGACAGTGTGTGTCCTCAGAGACAGTGAGACAGTGTGTGTCCTCAGAGACAGTGAGACAGTGTGTGTCCTCAGAGACAGTGAGACAGTGTGTGTCCTCAGAGACAGTGAGACAGTGTGTGTCCTCAGAGACAGTGAGACAGTGTGTGTCCTCAGAGTCAGTGAGTCAGTGTTTGTCCTCAGAGACAGTGAGACAGTGTGTGTCTTCAGAGACAGTGAGACAGTGTGTGTCCTCAGAGTCAGTGAGTCAGTGTTTGTCCTCAGAGACAGTGTGTGTCCTCAAAGACAGTGAGACAGTGTGCGTCCTCAGAGACAGTGAGTCAGTGTGTGTCCTCAGAGTCAGTGAGTCAGTGTGTGTCCTCAAAGACAGTGAGACAGTGTGTGTCCTCAGAGACAGTGTGGGTCCTCAGAGACAGTAAGACAGTGTGTTTCCTCAGAGACAGTGAAACAGTGTGTGTCCCCAGAGTCAGTGAGACAGTATTTGTCTTCAGAGACAGTGAGACAGTGTGTGTCCTCAGAGACAGTGAGACAGTGTGTGTCCAGAGTCAGTGAGACAGTGTGTGTCCTCAGAGACAGTGAGTCAGTGTGTGTCCTCAGTCAGTGAGACAGTGTGTGTCCTCAGGGTCATAGAGACAGTGTGTGTCCTCAGAGACAGTGAGACAGTGTGTGTCCTCAGAGTCAGTGAGATGGTGTGTGTCCTCAGAGACAGTGAGACAGTGTGTGTCCTCAGAGACAGTGAGACAGTGTGTGTCCTCAGAGACAGTGAGACAGTGTGTGTCCTCAGAGACAGTGAGACAGTGTGTGTCCTCAGAGACAGTGTGGGTCCTCAGAGTCAGTGAGACAGTGTTTGTCCTCAGAGACAGTGAGACAATGTGGGTCCTCAGAGACAGTGTGTGTCCTCAGAGACAGTGAGACAGTGTGTGTCCTCAGTCAGTGAGACAGTGTGTGTCCTCAGTGTCATAGAGACAGTGTGTGTCCTCTGTGACAGTGAGACAGTGTGTGTCCTCAGAGACAGTGAGACAGTGTGTGTCCTCAGAGTCAGTGAGACGGTGTGTGTCCTCAGAGACAGTGAGACAGTGTGTGTCCTCAGAGACAGTGAGACAGTGTGTGTCCTCAGAGACAGTGAGACAGTGTGTGTCCTCAGAGACAGTGAGACAGTGTGTGTCCTCAGAGACAGTGTGTGTCCTCAGAGACAGTGAGACAGTGTGTGTCCTCAGAGACAGTGAGACAGTGTGTGTCTTCTTGTCTTCCACTCGTCTTGTTAGTAAACAACAGATTCAGATCTCGTGGCCTCGAGTTATTTATTTCGTTCACACACGTTATTATGTCGTGGTCACGTAATATATTTTCACCAGCTGCCACCAGGGGGCGCTGTAACTTACACATTGACACGATCCAGATGTTTTACCAGCTGTTCTTCCTGCATTTAGCAGCTGTGACTGAGTTTCTTTTATTCTGGATCATGTATTTGTTCTCCTCTGATTTTTATTATAGAACAGTTTGATCCTGGTTGTGAAATATGAGGCTCTGCTGTCAGTCACACTGTCCATGTCTGTGATTGGTCACACACAGTTGACCCCGCCCCTTTTATGTGCACGCTCAGATCTCGATGAGGAAAACCTGAGTTAACTTAACGAGTTGATAACCAGCGTCATGTGACCACTTAGCCTGACTGTGTCTGTCAGGTTCAGTTGAGCTGATCTCAGAAAGATCTCCTGGACATGTTGAAGTGTCTTCGTAGTTCAGGCCTCAGTGTTTCCTCAGTGAAGCTGTGAGAGGACAATGAGGACAGACGTCAGGATTGGACAGAGACACAGAGAGACAACAGTCGGCCAATCAGACGAGCCACAAGCTGCTTGGGATAATGTGATGAGTTGACGTGAAGACGACAGTTGTTGTTGTTTTCATGTGAACAGGAAGTGAAGCTGGACCACAGCTGACAGCCTCACACGAGGGACAGAGACGTCTTCATCTGATCTGAGACAGTTTGTCCTCTCACTTCATCAGTGAAGAACTGATCAGGTGGATCTTTGTCACAGCTCTGAGATCAGTGGGACTGAAGCCTCTCCTCATCACCATGGTAACCAGGAGCTCTTTCTACAGAGCAGAACCTCTGCTGAGGTCCATCTGTCTCATCTGGTCCCAGTTTGTCAGAAGCAGATGTTCATCAACACACAGTGAAACATGTCTTCACCTGTAACAGCAGTAAATCCACCTCTCAGGTGTCCACTCTGCACTTTGACATGCAGAGGACACACACTGAGCTCTTAGCGTGTTCATTCCAACACGTGAACATGAAGCAGAGAGGAAGCTGCTCCACCTCTGAACAGGACTGAAGTCCCTGCTGCTCTTTCTACTGGATGAGCTGCATCACTGACTCACAGCTGATGAAGTGAGTCTCTGGGACACTGATGTCTTCTTCTCTCAACAGCTGGTGGTCTCCGTGGAGCTGAGTGTGAAGAGGACAGTGTGTGTGGACGGAGGCTGAGCTGTGTCCTGAGGATCCAGAGGCTGAAGCAGCAGCAGCTTGTGTGTAGTCTCCAATCTACACAACCACTAATCTGCATGTGTTTGTGAGATGAAGCCGGAGCACCTGGAGAAAACACGTGGAGAACATGCAGACTCCACACAGGAAGACCCATCTGAACCGGATTCAAACCAGCAACCTTCCTGCCCTGATTGTGTTTATTCACATGAAGAATGTGTTTATTGAAATGACACAACACAAGCAGAATATATAAACCCTCTATAAAGACTCACATACAGTGTGTTTAAGTTTGTCTTTATTATTGTCCACCTTTGTCCCTCAGTCTGTCTCCATGTGTGTAGAACCACATTCTGTGTAGATGTTTGTTTATGATCTTTAAGTTCCTGGATTCACGTCACAAATTGATTTAGTTCAACACAACGTTAAACACATTGAAATCACTTTGAGTTTAAAATCAGAGTTTTGTCTTTGACACAAAAGATCAAAACTCTGGACTTAAAACTGGACGTTTTCATTTCTGCATCAGGTGCAGAGCGGTGGTGGCTTTTCTACTTTTGACCCACAGGTGGCGCTGCAGTATAACAGCAGCACATCCCAGTCAAAGCCTTTATATTCAGTCTATGAGTCAAACACATGGATCATTTCCTCTATGACAAACCAGATGTAACGAGAAGAAAAACATCTCAGCGAGAAAAGTTCTGTTTCTACTTGTCTCTGCTTTAATGCTCAATAAACATCCTTCCACCGACTTCACTGGAATCATGACTCAGCGTTTCTTTCCTCTTCAAACAAACAGGTGGAAACATCTCGTCCTTGGTGCAGGTAAAAGAACAAAATCACCAGTTTGACATAATGGAAACAAGCAGAAGAAAAGTGAATGAGACATTTACAGAATGAAGAAGAGTCGATGAAGAGCAGAGCATCTTTAAGTCTCTGAGGAAACTGTTTCATAAACATTTTACCATATTTAATAGAAAACTGACCCGAGGACGTTTTATACAAACCCTAACTCGCTTAGAAGTAAAAGTTTGTGATCATAATGAAATTCTACATCTGATCGATCTGTCTCAGTATAAACAGCCGATCAATACATTTATTTTTGATTATTTATCAGTGGATTAAATTCATTCACCAAACAAAACCATTTAAAAGCAAAACACAAAACCTCTGATCCTGAATTAAACGGAGCAGAAAGAAGAATAATCTGATATAATCTGCTGCTCATTCACATCACCATCACTTATGACCATGTGATATTTCAGTTTTTCTTTTTTAATAAATTTGCAAAACTTTCTACATTTCTGTTTTTTTCTGTCAAGATGGGGTGCTGAGTGTACATTGATGAAAAATAAAATGAACTTTTTTGTTTTAAGCAAATGGCTGCAATGAAACAGAGTGAAAAATTTAAAGGGGTCTGAATGCTTTCCTTACCCACTGTATGTTTATAAATGGCAGTGGCATGACCACCCTGTACCTTGCACTTTTTTAAATTAAAAACATGAATATATGAACCCGTGTAATATTTGAGTAGCTTAGTATTGAATGCACAATATCAGGGTAGTTATGTTTATACATGGCACTAGGCCCAGTTTAATATAAAACACAATTTTATACAATATATATAGTAGGGGGTCCCTGCTCCATCTCTCCACCTGTTTGGGGGTCCTTGGCCTGAAAAACGTTGAAGACCCCTGCCCTAGAGGGTTAGGGTAAGTTATAGGGTTAGAGTTCTCTCTCTCTCTCTCTCTCTCTCTCTCTCTCTCTCTCTCTCTCTCTCTCTCTCTCTCTCTCTCTCTCTCTCTCTCTCTCTCTCTCTCTCTCTCTCTCTCTCTCTCTCTCTCTCTCTCTCTCTCTCTCTGCAGCAGCAAACAAAAACAGTTTTTTTAACGTCACGATTCTCCAATAAGCTTTGGGATCAACTTGTTTTATACTGTATGTAAATAAAACACTAAATAACAACTTGCATTTCAAATAAATCCAATGAAAAGATGATCAAGGCTTTGCTCAAGTTTTCTGTGAAATAGAATTTACACTCACATCAGTTTTATTTCTTGTTTTCATAGAAAGTAGTTTCTATGGTGGAATTCCAGTTAATCCAGTTCAGACTTGATGGGAAAACCATGTAGTCTGCAGCCAGGTTCTCTGGCTCTTTGCTGACACCTTGTGGTCAAACACTGTTACTGTTTCTACTTGGATCATTTTATACATCGAACACTCGTCTAGTCAGAGAAAAGAAGGGGATGCAAATCTCAGCAGTTATTGAAATACACAACGGTCAAATGATGCATCACAATGCAGCTGTATTTCTCTAGATCTATAAACCAACCCTGTGACTGGACTGTATAAATGTGACCTGACGTGGCAGAGTTCTGCAGATGGAGTCACACAATCAGCTCCAACACCAAATATAACAACCTTCAAATCACAGGAGGAAACATGGGTTTGAGCTCAGGCTTCATTTGATGCAGTTGGGCCGTTTGGGAGTTTTCCACATTTTAACAAACTATTGACGGATCAGACCGATCGCAAGGACTTCACCGTGTTTGACTCCAAAGTTTCTGAGGCTCATTTAAACATCATGATGGATCACATTGTACGGCTCAGTCCCAGGAGACGCTCCCAGTCAGGACTCAGTGTGAAAGTGAAGATCTGGATTAATGATCCCACACCGTCCATTATTAACTAAAGACATGATCCTAAGTTTGTTATCTACATCATAACATCACAATAAAACATGAACTGTGAACCAGTTCATCTTCATGGGTATGAACTGGACTTTAAACTGGTTTCAAGAGTGAACTGGTTCCACAGGGAGGAGGAGGAGCCTGAGAACAGGGAGCGGTCAGACTCCATTTTCACCTGGACGAGCAGAAGGAAGGAAAGTGAGCAGGTGAGTGTGAACACAAGTTTCTGAAAGTTTTACTGTCTCACTCTCACACCTGCTGTTAACATCCGTCTGCTGATCACATGACTCTAAGTTTGTCAGTTCACACCTGGTGACAGACGTCATGTGATCGGATCCCAGAGACAGATGTGAACAGCAGGTCTGGAACAAAGAGCCTTCAAAGGACTAATTAACAGAGTTAACTCACAGTTTCACTTTTTATCTTCATCTGTTCATCAAGTGTTTAATAACACAACGTGTTTTCACAATCATACGTTACAGCAGTGGTCACCAACCAGTGGAGAGTCTTCACTGTGGATCCCAGTAAAGCTCTGGACTCACTGGCTGAGGTGTGAGGAGCATCGACCTGCAGAGCCAGGTACACACACACACACACACACACACACACACACACACACACACACACACACACATATAACTACATACTGGTTTTGTGTGAGTTTTAAAGTGAATATAAAGTTGAAGAGCTTGTGTTTGACCTTCATTTGGGCACAAAGTCATAGAACTGAGTGGAGATACAGAGTGCTGCTTCAAGCTGCTGACTGATGTGCTCTCAGTGTTACTGTCTATAAAGTTCTGTAATTCATTTCCAGCCTTTATCACGTGAACATGATACTAGATGTTGAGTTTCCTTCTCTTAGTGGCCGGGGGTTGAAGGACAAAGGAACTTTTACAAGCTTGTATTGATTAACTTTAATGTAGTTGATTGGTCTGAGTGTAGATCAGGAAATGCTCAAGTTGCAAATTTTTTTTTTTATCAACGTTTGTTTATGGCTCTGCAATTTTATTGGTGGATTTACAAATGACATAAACCAATATTACATAAAGGGAACTTTATTATTGTACTTGTACAATAGTAAACCTCCACACCCTTATTGACTGGTACCCTAAAAGATATATTCATATGATTAATTTAAAAATGTACTAATGGCTGAATGAATCATGTGACTAAAATTTGAATCCAAAAAGTAATGCAGGCTTCCTAAAGTCACCTGTCAGGAAAGACAACGTAAAGTCTAGGAGAGAGAGAGAGAGAGAGAGAGAGAGAGAGAGAGAGAGAGAGAGAGAGAGAGAGAGAGAGAGAGAGAGAGAGAGAGAGAGAGAGAGAGAGAGAGAGAGAGAGAGACTCTTGTCCTTCCTGAGGTTTCTGATGTGATCACTGTATTTCCTTGTATATAAGAAGTCCTGTGTACTCAAATAAATACTAGTATTACAAACTATGAAGCCCTGCATCTATTTCACAATAAAAACATTTGAAAAATAAATTAATTGATTCAGTCGACAGAAACGCTGGAATGCTTTTATTTGGAAATGGGTCGCTACAGGAAGTGTTGCAAATATTTGTGTGACGTTTTCAACAGATAAAGATTGAAACTGGTGTTAACGATCATTTCACTGTGTTCTGCTGTAAACTGAGCGCAGAACCAGAAGGAAATAGACCAGACCTTGAATATCTAGAAGAGCAGCGCGGCCTGAACCACAACTGAGCCGCAGCCGACCGGTGCAACATGGACGAGGACACTTCAGAGCAAGTTGGACCCTCACACACAAAGTAAGAGACCTGCTACAAACATGTGAAGCTCCAAACTGAATCCTCAGAGAATGAACCAGTGAATGATGTGTTCTGAATAAAAACATGGTTGTGTTTGCAGAGGTCAGGACCAGAGACTGAGAGCAGAGTCTCCAGGGTCCAGCTGTCTGTCTCTGAGGAGTGACAGGTTCAAAGAACTTCTTCTATTCTTCAGTAATGAACCTGGACCCTCACACACAAAGTAAGAGACCTGCTACAAACATGTGAAGCTCCAAACTGAATCCTCACAGAATGAACCAGTGAATGATGTGTTCTGAATAAAAACATGGTTGTGTTTTCAGAGGTCAGGACCAGAGACTGAGAGCAGAGTCTCCAGGGTCCAGCTGTCTGTCTCTGAAGAGTGACCGGTCCAAAGGACTTCCTCCATTCTTCAGTAATGAACCTGGACCCTCACACACAGAGTAAGAGACTGTTTCTACTGTGACCTGCTCTGAAGAGGATCTAGTTTCCTCTAGTGTGGCCCCTGCATTAGGATACAGCTTCATTGAAGTTGGTGACTAATCTCTCAGAATCACTCAAAGAGCTCAGACCTCCAGCAAGAACCAACATGCTCCTTATGAAACCACTTTGAAATCCACTAGAGACTCATTCACAGCCTTCCACCAAGTCCACTGGTAATCTGTCGTTTTTATAATCCCACTTAAAAACCAACCAACACACAAACATCCTGGGTGAAAACAAAACCTCCTTGTCAGAGGTAATGAAAACCTGTGACTGTGACATGTGAGTTATCAGGACATGTCTTCACAGGGAGAGGAAGAGGAGTCATGTTTCTGAGGAGGAGCAGTCGTCCTGCTGTGCTTCGTGTCAGGACGTCCTGAAGGATCCAGTCTCCACCAGCTGTGGACACTGGTTCTGCAGACAGTGCATCACCTCATACTGGGACCAGTCTGGTTCTTCAGGAGACTCCTCCTGTCCCCAGTGTGGACAAAGATCCAGAACAGGAGCTGGAGCTCAGACAGCCGGTCAGAGCAGCACTGTACATGTGTCTGCTGATGTCTTCACTTCTGACAACAGCACATGTGGTTTTATTTTGTTCCTTCATACAGCATCAACATTTAACATCGTTAGAAAAGCACAAAGTTAAAAAGCTTTTATTTTCTGTAGTTTTTCTGTATCTGATGAAAACAATCAGCAGATTCTCAGATTCTCTGTCTCTGACATTGTTTCTTGTCTTTCAGCAGATCGTGGTCTGCAGGAGGTTTCAGATGAACAGAAGCTCAGTCTGAGGAGGAGATGTGAACATGTGACTGAAGGAAGTGATGAAACAGGAAGTAGAACCCTCCTCAACAGGATCTACACTGAGCTCTACATCACAGAGGGACAGAGTGAAGAGGTTAATACTCAACATGAGGTGAGGCAGCTTGAGACGGCTTCCAAGAAGAAGATCCTCCACGACACTCCCATCAGGTGCAACGACATCTTTAAAGCCTCCACTGACCAGCAGAGCAGCATCAGAGTCGTCCTGACCAACGGCGTCGCTGGCGTTGGAAAAACCTTCTCGGTGCAGAAGTTCGCTCTGGACTGGGCAGAGGGTTCAGAGAACCAGGATGTGGGTCTGCTGACTGTGCTTTCGTTCAGGGAGCTGAACCTGGTGAAGGACCAGCAGCACAGTCTCCTCACGCTGCTCCGTGTTTTCCATCCAGCGTTACAGAAGCTCACGGCAGAGACGCTCGCTGTCTGTAAACCTTTGTTCATCTTTGACGGCCTGGATGAAAGCAGACCTTCTCTGGACTTCAACCACAGGGAGCTTGTGTCTGAGGTCACACAGAGGTCATCAGTCAACGTGCTGCTGACAAACCTCATCCGGGGGAATCTGCTTCCCTCGGCTCTCGTCTGGATAACCTCCAGACCTGCGGCGGCCAATCAGATCCCTCCTGCATGTGTGGACAGGGTCACAGAAGTACGAGGCTTCACTGAGGCCCAGAAGGAGGAGTACTTCAGGAGGAGATTCAGTGATGAAGAGCTGTGCAGCAGAATCATCTCACACATCAAGACGTCCAGGAGCCTCCACATCATGTGTCAAATCCCAGTCTTCTGCTGGATCAGTGCTACAGTTCTGGAGCACATGTTGACCACAGACCAGAGAAGAGAGCTGCCCAAGACCCTGACTGACCTGTACTCACACTTCCTGCTGGTTCAGACAAAGAGGAAGAACAACAAGTACGGTGAGGGACATGAGACGAGTCCACAGCAGCTAACGGAGGCTGACAGGGACGTTCTCCTGAAGCTGGGGAGGCTGGCACTTAAACATCTGGAGGAAGGAAACATCATGTTCTACCAAGAAGACCTCGAGCGCTGTGGTCTTAATGTCACAGAGGCTTCGGTGTACTCAAGAGTTTGTACTGAGATCTTCAGAAGAGAGTGTGTGATCTTCCAGAAATCAGTCTACTGCTTTGTTCATCTGAGCGTTCAGGAGTTTCTGGCTGCAGTCTACATGTTCCACTGTTACACCGAGAGGAACACAGAAGAACTCAACAACTTCTTGGGAATCTATGAGGACACAGAAGAAGTCAACAACTTCTTGGAAACAGATGAGGACACAGAAGAACTCAGCAACTTCTTCGGAACAGATGTGGACACAGACAGTACCTTCTCCCTGGATGACCTCCTGAAGAGAACCATGAAGAAATCCCTCACCAGTACAAATGGTCATCTGGACCTGTTTGTTCGCTTCCTTCACGGCCTCAGTCTGGAGTCCAACCAGAGAGTCTTAGGAGGCCTGCTGGGTCGGACAGAGAACAATCCAGAGATCATCCAGAGAGTCATCACCAACCTGAAGGAGATGGAGAGTGATGAAATTTCTCCTGACAGAAGCATTAACATCTTCCACTGTCTGACTGAGATGAACGACCACTCAGTTCATCAGCAGATGCAACAGTTCCTGACATCAGAGAACACATCAGAGGAGGAACTCTCTGAGATCCACTGCTCAGCTCTGGCCTACATGCTGCAGATATCAGAGGAGGTTCTGGATGAGTTGGACCTGAAGAAGTTCAACACATCAGACCAGGGTCGACGGAGACTGATCCCAGCTGTGAGAAACTGCAGGAAGGCTCGGTGAGTCCATACATGATCAATAACATGTTCAATCAGTGGAGATGAGTTGTTCTTCAAATACACTGTGTGTGTGTGTGTGTGTGTGTATGTGTGTGTGTGTGTGTGTGTCTGCGTGTGATGTACATATGAGAACAACTAGATCAGATGTGGAGAGTGAATTCCAATGTGATCACTGTGCTGGAGTTTGAGGGTTCAAACATACGACCATGTGGGGTGCAACGGAGATTATTGTATATACTGTGTTTATACATATATATATATACATATATAAATATACAGTACTGTGCAAAAGTTTTAGGCAGGTGTGAAAAAATGCTGTTAGTTAAGAATGCTTTCAAAAATGGAAGTGTTAACAACTTATTTTCATCAATCAACAAAATGCAGTGAATGAACAGAAGAGAAATCTAAATCAAATCAATATTTGGTGTGACCAGCCTTTGCCTTTAAAATAGCATCAATTCGTCCAGGTAGACTTTCACACAGTTTTTGAAGGAACTCTGCTGGTAGGTTGTTCCAAACATCTTGGAGAACTAACCACAGATGTTCTGTAAATGTAGGCTTCCTCAAATCCTTCTGTCTCTTCATGTAATCCCAGACAGACTCGATGATGTTGAGATCAGGGCTCTGTGGGGGCCATACCATCGCTTCCAGGACTTCTTGTTCTTCTTTACGCTGAAGATAGTTCTTAATGACATTGGCTGTATGTTTGGGGTCGTTGTCCTGCTGCATAATAAATTTGGTGCCAATCATACGCCTCCCTGATGGTATTGCATGATGGATAAGTATCTGCCTGTATTTCTCAGCATTGAGGATACTATTAATCCTGACCAAATCTCCAACTCCATTTGCAGAATTGCAGCCCCAAACTTGCAAGGAACCTCCACCATGCTTTACTGTTGCCTGCAGACACTCATTATTGTACCGTTCTCCAGCCCTTCGGCGAACAAACTGCCTTCTTCTACAGCCAAATATTTCAACTTTTGACTCATCAGTCCAGAGCACCTGCTGCCATTTTTCTGCACCCCAGTTCCTATGTTCTCGTGCATAGTTGAGTCGGTTGGCCTTGTTTCCATGTCGGAGGTATGGCTTTTTGGCTGCAACTCTTGCATGAAGACCACTACTGATCAGACTTCTCCGGACAGTAGATGGGTGTACATGGGTCCCACTGGTCTCTGCCAGTTCTGAGCTGATGGCACTGCTGGACATCTTCCGATATCGAAGGGAAATAACCTTGATGTATTTTTCATCTGCTGCACTAAGTTTCCTTGATCATTAGCACCTGTTTGGTATAATTGGTTGATCATACACGTGACTATAATCCTACAAAATCCCTGACTTTGTGCAAGTGTACCTATAAGAATTGATGCTGCTTTGAAGGCAAAGGGTGGTAACACCAAATATTGATTTGATTTAGATTTTCTTTTGTTCGCTCACATTGCATTTTGTTAATTGATGAAAATAAACTGTTAACACTGCTAACACAAGCATTCCTAGTTTGCACCAGTTTTTCACACCTGCCTAAAACTTTTGCACAGCACTGTATATATATATATATATATACAGTGCTGTGCAAAAGTAAAAATATATTAAAAAAAAAATATATATATATATATATATATATGAGCAAACAGCTAGCACAGAGTGAGGAGACGATCACTGATTCAGTGTTTGGATGAGAATCACTGACGGTTCCTTGAAACTGAAGAAGCGGGAAATATAGTTTATTCTTCTTTCTTGTCAAACCAGAGTTCCCACCCTGCGTTTGTCCTCCATCACCAACCAGTGCAGTGTCCGTCCCTCCAGGTTCCTGACATGTTGACTTCACAATGACATGAGGTCACTGTGACCTTTGAACTTTGACCACTGAAATCTAATCAGTTTATCTTTGACTCAAAATGTGAAGAAATCCCCTAAAGACAGACTTGAGATATCTGGTTCAAGAGGCCATGAACATGTTCAGTGACCTTGACCTTTGACCTCTGACCACCTGAATCTAATGAGTTCCCCTGTTAGTCTGAATGAACGCTTGTACCAAATCTGAAAGGATTCTCTTGAGGTGTTTTGAACAAAAAGGGGATTTACCAGGGTGAGGGTCACATGATCACGTTTTGTATGAATGTTGTGTTTTCTGATTTAATTCTCACAGATTTGATATTTTCTTTAATTACAGACTCGGTGGTTGTGGACTCTCAGAGACTCACTGTGAAGTCGTGGCCTCAGCTCTGAAGTCAGACCCCTCACATCTGAGAGAACTGGATCTGAGCTACAACAACCTGCAGGACTCAGCAGTGAAGCTGCTGTGTTCTGGACTGGAGAGTCCAAACTGTCGACTGGAGACTCTGAGGTCCTTAAATCCTTCTTCACTTTTCAGACTTTCTTTCTTATTGGGTCATTATTTATTTAACTTGTCTCAGTTCTGCTCTGCTCACTGTCCCTCAGTCATCTGTCCCTCACCCAGCCTGTCAGTCACGTCCACCTCATCAACTCCATTCACCTGCACTCACCTGCTCCTGATCACTGAGAAAGTGTCAGTAAATAACATGTGGACTGAGGCCGAGCACTCGTCCTCCTCAGGTTTTCAAAATAAGACACATTCTTATTGAAACACGTTGGACAGTTGATAAGTACAGAAACAAACAGGAAGTGACATCAGGAGCCGTCCCTACTTTAAACAGTGTTTAATTACACAAACCTGCTCAGTGACCAACACACAGAGAAGAAGCTGAAGAATGAAACAATGGTCCAACATGTCTGATCTGATATTTATCTTCAGGTCACAGACTGGACTGAGGTCAGCAGCATGTTGAGAGTCTGTGTTGACATGATGACGATCCACAACAACAGGAGGACACATTCTAATATTCATATTTCTTTTTCCAGGTTGAAGTGGTGCAGTCTGTCAGAGATCAGCTGTTCTTCTCTGGCTTCAGCTCTGAGGTCAAACCCCTCTCATCTGAGAGAACTGGATCTGAGTAACAACAAAGAACTGCAGGACTCAGGAGTGAAGGAGCTGTGTGGTTTTCTACAGAGTCCAACCTGTCGACTGGAGACTCTGAGGTCAGTAACTGACTGATTTTTGTAGATCTCATATCTATAAAACAGCATTTATACACAATTGATCTCATTTAATTATAATTTAACATTATTCCTATTCAAACATAAATTGAATCCATTCGTTAATTGATCTGTGACATTTTAAATATTCAGCTACTTGTTGAATACTGAGTTTAGTTTAATAATTTAGTAATACTATTTGTACTGAATCAGGACTCGTTTTTTGTCCAACATGTCTGATTTCATATTGTTGGGCAATGTTTTGTGCAAAACCATAGGCCTCCTTTTTGGCCTGTATGTGTGAAACCACATGCTGCATGTGCTGGAGCAAACTCAATCTCCCAAGATGCCACAGGTTCCATTGTTCTGAGACATTCAAGGAACTCAGTCTCCCAGTGGGCCACAGGTTCCTTCTGTTCTGGACATCTTCACACAAAGGTGTCAAGAGCCACCGGGGTCAACTCCAATTGGTCACTCTGGTCACATGACCTGGGGGCAACCGGTTCTATAAAAGACAAAGGCCTCCCCCAATTCTTTCACTTTGCTCCATTCCCTCTGAGGGCGGAAGGCTGCTCCAGCTTTCTTCTCGTCAACTCTTCTGGACAGCAGGCTGTCCAGCCTCTCCCCTCCTGCATCGCCTAGCAGGGGCCTGACTGCTCCTGCCTCGCATCTTCTCTTCGCATCCAACTCTACGAGAGGAGCGCAAAGGTGCAGCTTTCAGCTCACCTTCTCAAGGAAACCTCCTCGCCCTTTAAGCTCTACCAACTCCTAACAGCGACTCTGTGTCCTGCAGGTAAGCAATTCAACAAGCAAGGGCATCACAGCTCAACAGAACTGCGGAAGCAGAAACCTTACGATCATCCAGAGACTTCACAGAACTGAGAACTGAACTGCAACTTCCTTTTTCTGTTTTCTCCTTAAACCTAGTGAAGAGCACAGGTTATTCATATTGTACTGTTACTGTAACTCTGAATTATTTGTCTAATTTGAATATTGCTTAGCTAACTAGATAGTGTATACAAATGCCCAGATGTTACCGTCCAAATGAACTGACAATTGACCTTTCCAGCTTTGCACTAAACATGTTCGGATATGCCCTCAGGAACACCCATCAGATGCGATTCCTGACGCCAGGGGGAATGTTGGGACATGGTTTTTGCGCAAATCGCAGGCCTCTCTTTCAGCCTGTATATGTAGTCAAAATCTGAAAGCACATCGTCTTTGTCTTGAAAAAGCCCCATGCCGCATGGGCTGGAGCCAACTCAATCTCCAAAGAAGCCACAGGTTCCATTGTTCAGAGACATTCCAGAAACTCAGGCTCCCAGAGTGCTGCATGTCCCCTTTGTTTCAGCAACTTCACATAGAGGTGCGAAGTGCGACCAGGGTCAATTCCAGTTGGTCAAACTGGCCACATGACCTGAGGGTCACTGGGCCTATTTAAGACCACGGACTCCCCCAACTCTCTCTCTTTCTCCAATCCCTCGGGCGGCGGAAGGCTGCTCCAGCTTTCTTCTCCTCCACTCTCTTTCCTCAACCCCACCGAAGACAGCAAGCGGCCAGCCGTCTCTATTGCAGCTCCAAAGGGAGGGGGGGTCCAGGCTGCTCTACTCTCTTTCTCCACCGACCACCCCTGAGGACAGCGGGCTGTCCAGCCTCTCCTCTCCTGCATCGCCTAGCAGGGGCCTGACTGCTCCTGCCTGGCATCTTGTCTTCGCATCACAACTCTACGAGAGGAGCGCAAAGGTGCAGCTTCCAGCCCACCTTCTCAAGAAAACCTCCTCGCCCTTCAAGCTCTACCAGCTCCCAGCAGCGATTCGATATCCTGCAGGTAACAAGCAAGAGAGCATCACAGCTCAACAGAACCGCGGAAGCAGAGACCACACGAACCAGAGACTTCAAAACCAGGACGAACGGCGAACTGCACAGCAACTTTCTCCCTGTTCAAGGACTGGTAACATACTGGGCTTAATTATTATACTAGAATAAGCAAGACTGTTTTTTTGATTCTGTGTGGTATTTTAAAGTTTGATATATGTGGTGTTATTGTAGTTACAAGCTAAATGAAAGTTAATGTGAGTTACGCTCTATGCAGACTCTCCTCCATTATTTGATTAGCATTTTCACAGACACCGCATTCATCTACACCTACTTAGCTATGTCCCCACTCCAGAAGGAGGGGGGGGAGTTGCTATTTTAGGGGCCATCTTAAAAACCTTCAGGAATGTGTGACTTTATTTGATGACCACCATTTTGAAAGCCCCTCATTCACTCACCCACACAGAGTGGCGATTTTAGCCTGAAATTTCTGGTGGGGCAATTTTGTATGACGTCATGTAACGTCACAAAAATAGAGGTACCTGATTATTATAAGCAGTAGGCCTATATAGACCAGTAAGATATACCATGGGCTGCATTTTGAGTGCCTGCAGGGACCAGAAATCCTATTTCAAATACATTTCACATGCTTTAGCGCTCAGCCCGACACAAAGATGTTGCCTATAATACTGCATTAAAGTAAAATGATTGCAACAAAGTAAATAGATTAGACAGACACATAGAGTTCTTCCACATTATTAGTATTTCATAGCTTATTCTCCAAACACACTCATCCTCATAAACTAACGCTTCTCTCTGCTGGGTGGACCGGATCATGTAGCATGACTGCAGGCTAGCCACCGAGCTAAGCTAACCACCAGGTACACGTCCCTTTGAATCACTACTTACAGATAAATACAATACTAAACTTGACTAACCTTAGAAACGGGAGCTCAAACGTCTTTAGCCTCTCTGCCAGGAGAACAAGCTGAACTTCAAAACGTATTATTCATCCGATGTGAGTGAACCTCTCCACACACCCGGGTGGTGTTCACTGACGGGAGATAGCCTGTTAGCTCAGGTGACGCCGAACCGGAAACAGGCTGACGCTGGAGTCGAGTAGCTTCGGAGACTCGTAGGGCCCATCTGAAAAATCCCCACTCTCACGGTTGGGCCCAATGTTAAGTGTGGTCTGTGTGGTTCACGCTGATTGGTGCTCCCATGGCACAGGTCTGACGCTTGGCCAGTTGAGCCCACAGCAGAGATGTACGGCAAGCGAAAAGCGTTTCACACAGCGAGCACACAGACAAAAACACACACGAATCAAATTACTCCGAAACAAGACTATAATGCTTGTGAGTCAAGTTTATTCACACACACATTCACGCTACTTGGCATATAAAATAAAATAAAATATATTTTTGCCACAAAGTTGAGATATGCTGTATTTAGCTTTCTGCACAACAGCGCCATCTGCCCCTAATGTAGTAACGCCACTGCCCACACACACACACAAACACAAACACACATCTTTGTTAGTTAGCACATTTTGTTAGTAACTTGTGTTTTGATACTTTATTATGTTCATAATAAATGTTTTCTTTAAAACTTGTCCTTTCATTAATGTTGCATAAGTGAATTTTGCCAACCTCTACACCGTCAAGAACTCTTTAAACCTTAACTGTTCATTATATAATCTTTAATAGTAAATATTAAGATTTCTAATGAACTAGATCTAAATGAGACTGATCTTAATCAATAAATTGGCTATCTTTTCCCTTCTGTGAAGGGTGGTCCCCCGATAGAACTTAAACAAACTAAAGTTATGATTTAAAATTAATATTTTAAAGATTAATGTTTTATATTTTATTTTGATAACCACGTGTATTGAACGCTTAAAGGCACACCAGGTTATGATATCACTCCTAACCATTATTGCACAACAATATTTATCTTCCATGTTATGAGTCTGTGCTGACATGAATATGTGTCTGTTATTTTCACACATGAACTCAGTTTAATTTACAGTTAAGTTTTATTCTTCATCCAGGTTCTGGGACTGCAGACTGACAGAGATCAGCTGTTCTTCTCTGGCTTCAGCTCTGAGGTCAAACCCCTCTCATCTGAGAGAACTGGATCTGAGCTTCAACGGCCTGCAGGGCGAAGGAGCAAAGGAGCTGCTTGATCTACAGCAGAGTCCAACCTGTCGACTGGAGACTCTGAGGTCAGTAGATGGGTGGAGTCAGTCCACGCTGCTTTCATCAGTATTTTACTAAACACAGTCAGTATCACAGATCCAGGGTCTGTGCTACCAAGCAGGATTTGTCGTTATCAGGTGAACTTCAGGTTTAGTTTTTTCAGTCCTACGAAGCTCGTCCACTTCTTAACGAGGTAAATCACCATGGTAACTTCTGATGAACGGCTAACCTGCTCCAGGTTAAGTTGGAGATCAACCCGTATAGAAGCTCCGCCCACTGACCACAGTGACTCTCCACTGTTGTGTGGTGCACACTCTACTTAAAGGGACGGATAAGGGAAGTTTAAATCAACGTCTGGTTGGTTCAGTTGATCTCTAACTCACCCAGAACATCTCAATGTCTCCAGACTCATCCTGTCCCCAAAACACCAGATGACCTCAGTCAGCTTCCTGGAGACATGTCCATGTGTGTGTCCTCAGAGACAGTGAGACAGTGTCTGTCCTCAGAGACACTGTGTGTCCTCAGAGACAGTGAGACAGTGTGTGTCTTCAGAGACAGTGAGACAGTGTGTGTCCTCAGAGAGAGTGGGACAGTGTGTGTCCTCAGAGAGTGTGGGACAATGTGTGTACTCAGACACAGTGAAACAGTGCGTGTCCTCAGAGACAGTGAGACACTGTGTGTCTTCAGAGTCAGTGAGACAGTGTGTATGCTCAGAGACAGTGTGTGTCCTCAGAAACAGTGGGTGTCCTCAGAGACAGTGAGACAGTGTGTGTTCTCAGATATTTGTCACAGCTCTGAGATCAGTGGGACTGAAGCCTCTCCTCATCACCATGGTAACCAGGAGCTCTTTCTACAGAGCAGAACCTCTGCTGAGGTCCATCTGTCTCATCTGGTCCCAGTTTGTCAGAAGCAGATGTTCATCAACACACAGTGAAACATGTCTTCACCTGTAACAGCAGTAAATCCACCTCTCAGGTGTCCACTCTGCACTTTGACATGCAGAGGACACACACTGAGCTCTTAGCGTGTTCATTCCAACACGTGAACATGAAGCAGAGAGGAAGCTGCTCCACCTCTGAACAGGACTGAAGTCCCTGCTGCTCTTTCTACTGGATGAGCTGCATCACTGACTCACAGCTGATGAAGTGAGTCTCTGGGACACTGATGTCTTCTTCTCTCAACAGGTGGAAGTTGTCTTTGTGGACGTGAGTGTGAAGAGGACAGTGTGTGTGGACGGAGGCTGAGCTGTGTCCTGAGGATCCAGAGGCTGAAGCAGCAGCAGCTTGTGTGTAGTCTCCAATCTACACAACCCCTAATCTGCATGTGTTTGTGAGATGAAGGCGGAGCACCTGGAGAAAACACGGGGAGAACATGCAGACTCCACACAGGAAGACCCATCTGAACCGGATTCAAACCAGCAACCTTCCTGCCCCGATTGTGTTTATTCACATGAAGAATGTGTTTATTGAAATGACACAACACAAGCAGAATATATAAACCCTCTATAAAGACTCACATACAGTGTGTTAAAGTTTGTCTTTATTATTGTCCACCTTTGTCCCTCAGTATGTCTCCATGTGTGTAGAACCACATTCTGTGTATATGTTTGTTTATGATCTTAAAGTTCCTGGATTCACGTCACAAATTGATTTAGTTCAACACAAAGTTCAACACATTGAAATCACTTTGAGTTTAAAATCAGAGTTTTGTCTTTGACACAAAAGATCAAAACTCTGGACTTAAAAATGGGACGTTTTCATTTCTGCATCAGGTGAAGAGCGGTGGTGGCTTTTCTACTTTTAACCCACAGGTGGCGCTGCAGTATAACAGCAGCACATCCCAGTCAAAGCCTTTATATTCAGTCTATGAGTCAAAGACATGGATCATTTCCTCTGTAAATGGTAAATGGATTTGTATTTATATAGCGCTTTTCTAGTCTGATGAAGACCACTCAAAGCGCTTTACAGTACAGTTTCACATTCACCCATTCACACACACATTCATACAGTGCATCTACTTGCAGCACTTTGTTATTCTATGGGGGGCTATTGAGGGTTCAGCATCTTGCCCAAGGACACTTCGGCATGCAGATGGTTCAGACTGGGGATCGAACCGCTGTTGTGCAATAGGAGTAGACTTGACGTTGGCTAATTATTAATAATCATGAAATATGGTTATTAAAATAATAAAAATTATCTATCAAAAATAATTAAATTATTAATTGAAGATGATCAGTAATCAAATAACAATAAAACCACTAATGAGAAAATAGGAATTATCAATTAGAAAGTACAAGCTATCAATTAACAATGATAATGTTATCAACCAAGAATAATGAAAATAATTAGTCAAAAACAATAAAATTATCAATTTAAGAATAATACTATCTATATTAATAATTGAGAAAGGGGGGCACCACCCTGGTTTCCAGGGACCAACGATGTCAAGCTATAATTATCAGTCTCATAATGATAAATGTCAAATTAATAATGTCAATATTTTAATATTAACGATTACTTAATAAACAGTGAAGGCTTCTAAGTTCGAGCACAGGCAATCATAATCCAGCTGCAATTACATACATATGCACAAATAATCACAGACTACAGATAATTTAATTACAAAAGTATTTATTAAAAAGGGGAAATAAAGTTATAATGTTATTCAATGATTTATCATTTTAACAAGCTCCGATATTTCAAAGATAAACACAGCAGCAGCACTTATCACAATTCAGAAAATACATGTAAAACCTCCGGTCTACCTATGTATGTCTGTCTCTGTGTGTGTGTGTCTGTGTCAAAGTGTCTCTCTGTGTGTGTGTGTCTATGTGTGTGTATGTGAAATAAAGTTAGTGTTATTTAATGATTTATCATTTTAACAAACTCCCATATTTCAAAGATAACAACAGCAGCTTATCACAATTTAGAACACGCATGTAACCTCTGGTCCATCTATGTGTCTCTGTGTGTGTGTATCTGTCTGTGTCTATCAAAGTGTCTGTGTGGGTGTGTGTGTGTGTGGGTGTGTGTGTGTGTGAGAGAGCGAGAGAGAGAGAGAAAAGGAAGGGGGCGTGGCGATGACGCAGTCACATCTAAGATGGCGGCCTATCATGATTCGTGGAATCAAGGCCTAAAAACTCTCAAAATGGCGGATTGACTACAAAACAAGATGGCGGAGCCGTTATGAATTTAGAGCCAGGATGGGAGGAGAGAGAGAGCGGAGACGTGGCAATAATAGACTCAAAATGGTGGGTTAACTTGCGTTATTCAAGATGGAGTCTATGTTAATGACACCATGTGGCCGGAGCGCACACTGGTGGTCGTCACATGAATTACACAAAGGAAATTTTAGACAAAGAGAATTCTTATCTCTGCTTGGCTTTGGGGGCCGAATGGTTTCCAGATGTGTTCAGCCTCTCTAAGCATAGATTTAACTATGTAACATGAACTGTATTATAAATACAGATCGGAAGTGTGTATAGGTCGGTTTAGAAGGAGAGAGAGAGAGAGAGAGAGAGAGAGATGTAAGGAGAGTTCAAAGAAGCTCTTAAAAACACGCCGGAGATAGGTCCACAGTGATTTAACCACTCAGCCCTCAAGCGAACGTTGTGGGCCGAGGTTCTGATCGGTGAAATCATTGCAGACTCACACAGACGTTAACAGTGCGGGCGGAGGCGCTTCTCGCGGCCCTATTTACTGTAACACAAAACATTGCGATCAAACCGGAAACCGGAAGTAGCGGCTCGGAGTAGTGGCCGGCTAAAACAATGGAGCAACACGGAGGTTCCACGAACAAAATACATTCAAGTATCAAAACAATACGCTACGTATTAAAACTAACATCTGCCCAGACAACATAAGCCTCTCTTACTGTAACCATGGTTTCGTGGGGTGCATGCGCGTGGCGCGAATCTCCCGGAGGTTCAGTGAATAGCTTGAAGTCTCTCAGGCGGGCTCTCGTGAGCACCGCAGCTGGGCCGGAGCCGATCCGTCGTGCTCCGTGGCGAGATGAGGTTTCGTCTTCTTCTGCAGCAGCGGAGCTCGTGCTCACTCACAGGAACGTGCGGCTGCTTGTAGCCGTTGTAGATCGTGTGGAGAAAGAATAAAAGTAAAGTCCGTGGGGAAAAATGAAACAGTCTGAGATCGTCCAGCGAGCAATTTCCTGTTTGGTCTTTCAAAGTTAAAACAGGAAAAGTCCTTTTCAAAATAAAAACGTCGACTAAGATAAAAGAATAAATGAATGAAATGAATTGAAACAAAACGTCTTATCGCCTCCATTAGTTTACTGAGTCGTCTGGTAAAGCCTCGGGAGGCCTAGTGGTAACTTCAGCGTTGGAGTAGAAAAAGAGGACAAAGAGTTAGTTGCCTCCTTAAGTTGCTGGGTTAACTGGTGAGACCCCGGGGGGGGGTCTCGTTGTCACATCAGCATCGGACTAAAAAGAGAAAGGTTTCTGGGAGCTCAGCCTTTTTAAGTCATGTTCCAGGTGACTCCCCCCTGGGAGGAGGGGTCAGGGGTCAGTGTGGCCCTCCAGCCAATTGAGTTGTCAGGATTTGGCCCCCAGGGGCGGGCTTACAGTGGGGGACCCAGGAAGTGACCTGCTGCCACATGGAGATAAGGGCCCCATGCTGGATTTTTAAATGTAAGGGGTCTCCTGAAGTTATTCCCCAAGTTTTACGACTCTTTGTTATAAGTCAGATCACTGGGACCTCAGTCCCAACACCGCCGACCTTCAGGTTGGAGGACGACCACTCTACCCCTCAGCCACAGCCGCCGCTCTGTGAACCCAAGCAGTCCGTGTTGCCCAAAACATCACTGCTCTAGCGAAGATCTGCATGGAGGAATGGGCCAAAATACCAGCAACAGTGTATGAAAAGCTTGTGAAGTGTGACTAACAGAAAACGTTTGACCTCTGTCATTGCCAACAAAGGGCAGAGTTTTGAGATGAACTTCTGTTATTGACCAAATACTTATTTACCACCATAATTTGCAAATAAATTCTTTAAAAATCAGACAATGTGATTTTCTGGATTTTTTCTCATTTTGTCTCTCATAGTTGAGGTTTACCTATGATGAAAATTACAGGCCTCTCTCATCTTTTTAAGCGGGACAACTTGCACAATTGGTGGCTGACTAAATACTTTTTGTCCCCACTGTATATGTGTATGTGTGTGTGCGTGCGTGTGTGTGTGTGTGTTGAATCCATGTCCTTTGTCTTTTTCACAGAGAAACAGATAAAACTGTAAGACATCTGTTTTGAAGCTAAACGGGTTCGACTCGTTCACAACAACAGGAACATGACATTTGTTCTCAAATACAGAACATGTCAGGAACAGGTCAGGAACATGTGAGCAACACGTCAAGAACACGTCAGGAACACGTCAGGAACACGTCAGGAACACGTCAGGAACACGTGAGGAACACGTCAGGAACACGTCAGGAACACGTGAGGAACACGTCAGGAACACGTGGTTCAGTCCATGTATGAAAGCAGCTTCAGTGTTGTTCTGGTGAACACTGTACAGTTACTGGTCTCTACAGTAAACCCACAGCTCCAGGCAGTAATCCTGTGTAAACACGACTTCATGATCAACACGACTCGGCCTCTTTGTTTGTTTCAGTGTGGGTTTTATTTATTAGAACATGAATGTAAAGAAAACAGAATCAGGAACACGCTGACACACTGAGCGCTCGTCTTCACAGGAAGCACAAATGAAACGATGGAGGAACATCAGCAGGAAAGATCTGGTCCTAATGGACTTTTCATGTTCAAGTGCAATAAAGAATTCATAACTCGTTTAGTTCGGCGATTGGTTGGCGAGTGTGTGCGTTTCTCTTGTGTTTGTGTAAGTGTGTGTTTGCTGTACAGGTTCATGTGTGTCTTGGAATGAGAGCGTCATTAAATGGTTGATTCTTCTCTCGTGTAGCGTCGCTGAAAACCTTCGTGTCTCTGCTCCGAGGATCTGATTCACGTCACATCCGTCCTCTGCTTGTTTTCACGTCCAAACAGGAAGTGAAACATGTTTAGTGACGTAAATCTGTGATATTAAGAATCATAGATTATAAACAAAGATGATGACAGATCTCCACTTCCTCCAGAAATGAAGACCAAACATTTTGAATACAAACGCTGCCATCTTGTGGTTAAGGTATTTATTTGCAGTCAGTCGTGATCGTGGTGCTGATGATACATTAGCTCGACCAATCAGAAGCCAGCCTTAGCTGTCATCACGACGTCTCAGCTTGTCTTTATATGATCGTGTCATGATTGACAGATGAAATCGCCTTGTGATTGGTCGAGTGTAGATTTAGGCGGGACATTAAAGCCACGCCTCTACTCCACGATCACTGCTGCACAAGTGAGGTCATCACCACAAGATGGCAGCGTTTGTATTTGAGATACTTGGCTTCGTTTTATTAGAACAGGAAGTGGAGACGTGTCGTCCATCTTTATTTACATCTTTATCTATGTCGGCATCATTTCCACGTCATGTGACGCATGGTTGATAATTTCGCGGCCGACAGTCGAGTTGTTGATGTTGTGATCGTTATGTCAGGTTTGATTTGAGGGAGTACACCAGAGTACGCGTGTACTACATGTACGTGTACTGAGTGAAGTATCTGGAAGTTTTTCCTTGTTTTGTTTCAGTAGAAACTTGTTTGTATGTTTTGTTCTTGTTTTATAAACGCAGGCGTGTGATTGGTCGTGGTTGTGTCCGCAGCGTGAATCAGACCCGGTGTCGACTGTAGCCCTTTGATCTCAGCTTCACGTGCACGAGCACCAGCGCAGTGTGCACGTGAGCCCACGCACGCTGAGCCCAACCACACAGAGACGCTTCTGCATAGACATCAATTCAAATCACACTCATGCAAATAGACGGAGGACACGTGGACGAGGGACAGGAAGTAAAGACAAGACAGGAAGTGAGTGTGAAGAGGACGGATGAGAGATCGGTTCCTCCAGGTTTATAAAAATAAGGACGTTTGTTTAATATTGAACATTTTTCTCTGAATGATTTTGAACAAACGGACGAAACGAAGACTACGTGAAAGTGTGTGTGTGTGTGTGTGTGTGTGTGTGTGTGTGTGTGTGTGTGTGTGTGTGTGTGTGTCTGTGTGTGTGTGTGTGTGTGTCTGTGTGTGTGTGTTTTAGTGAGGCCAAGCTAACATGCAGCATTATGCTCTCAGTAAAATGTTCTGAGCATCAAGTCGATTAGAAAACAAACAGTAAACATTTGTCACGTGATGAAACGACGACTCGGCCACAGAACTACAACAAGTAGATAAACACGTCTGATTCTCCATCGGTCACAGGAAACAGCAGCGAGGGAACCATGTCACATGATCAGTCACATGATCAGTCACATGATCAGTCACATGATCAGTCACATGATCAGTCACATGATCAGTCACACGCTTCGCTCACTGTGGACGCGGTGATCTCATTCGTTGCTGAACTGCATCATGGGTCGTTTCACTTGTTTTACGTTCGGTAGAGAAAAGCTCAAAGTTTCAAATGGCACCATCCAATCAAATCACGATTATGCAAATTCAGGCCCCCCCTTAAATCAAGATGGCCGACATTAGACCTCCATAATAGTGAAGCCAACGCATCTTGATCGCCCTCTGGTGGCTGGCTACAGTATAAATGAAATCCATCTTTTAATTATTTTTCTCAAAGATAATTTCAGGTCGTTCTTCTCTCTGATGTTTGTTCAAGTTTCTGATCAGTTTGGTTTGAATCAGTTATTTGATGATATAAAAACCGGCTGAGACGTGATGATTGACAGCTGACACTGACTTCTGATTGGTTGAGAGCTTATGTGGGCGGGACCTTAATCTGATATCTGGGTTAGTACGCTGGAGTCCGCGTGACTTAAATGTTTTTACACGAGTCTCTTTGCCGACTCATCGATTTGTCGTCGATAGATCTTTGCAAAAAACACGATAGAAAGTACAAAAAATATTCATCAAAATTGTGACTGATGGATTTTCTCTCCAAGAAAAGAAACTTTGAACTCAGATCTGACGAGGTCATGGTTAGATCATCACATGACATGGTCACTTCCTCTGCGCAGACAGGAAGTGGATCTACTTGATTCTAGTTCTGCGGCTGAAGGTGGAGACAACGAGTTCCCGCTCAGAAAGTGTGTGTTTGTGTTAAAACGTCCGTTTGAGCTCACAAGTGAAAACACAACTTTTCTATCTAACACAACATCTGGTTATTAGCATCAATGATACAGGTTATTATTCTTTGTTCACACAACTAAAAAAAACAAGCACAGTTTTATAGTATTAACCTGCAGCCATGTTGGAAAAGTTTGTTTCTAAAACTGTAAATGTAATACTCCTTTAATAAGTTAAAAAAATAATTTAAACAACACATTTGAAATTAAGAACTGAGAATGAAAACAAAAACAGACTGTTGACACAGAAAGAGAACTTTTAAAATTTGTTTTAAAAAACTCTTTACAACAAACTAAAGAAATAAAAAAGAGACAGTAAGCAGACAGGAAGTAGTTTTATACAAGTCGACATCATTGTATACAAAAGCCGAGTCGTTCAGCTCAGTGTTAGTGACCAGTGATATAAATTCTCTGAGGGAATATTTCATATGAGTCAATAAATATGTGAGTACACAGTAGAATAAAGGAGAAAAGCTGAAAAGTCTTTATGGCTTTTAGAGGCTTCGTGGCCCAAATCACCTGGAAGCTCAGAATCATCAGATCGTGGGACGAGGGCAGCGTCACGAAGAAAGAGTTCAGTGAGACGTGGGAAGTGGGATCAGTGGAACACTGGGATGTGAAGGAAGAGGAAGCTGGGATTCTACTGAATCAGATTTGTCTCATTAAATCAAACAGAGGGTTTGTGTCTCTAAATGAAAACAACACATAACTTTAATAACATTAAAGATTAAAACACTAAACTCAAAAGTTATGTAACAACACATTTTATCTCCTAAATGTATATTTTCCCTGTTTCAGAAATGTGTTCATGCTCTAATGCTCAGCGTCCTCTCCTTAGCCTGTGTCTCAAACACTGTCTCTTCAACTGCCCCCCGATGGTCTGCTCTGATTGGTCAGCAGATTTTCCCACGTGTGCATTAACATGTGTTGAGCACAGAACGACAGTAAATGTCTTCACATCCGTCTCTTCTGTTTCTAAAAGCCTTCATCCTGAATCTCTGAGGTTTGCTCGTTTCAGATGAGTCAGAGTGCAGTTCCTTTAGAAGCCTGCAGGGTTTCTGAGGCCGATATCTGAGAGTTTCACAAAGAAAACGTGACAACGACTGATTGTTTTGTGACAAAGATTTTAACTGTTGGGTCATTTTACAGTTAAAAATAAACCTGAATGCTTCCATTGCTTAAATCTTTGGTTTCTCCACATTTCCTAGTTTCATTATTTTCTGGCTGACGAGCAGGTCGGGCTCATCTTCTGCTGCTTCACAATAAAAGCCTCCACCAGGAACCCAGAGGGAGGCTTTTATTGTGAAAGGATCTCTGAGTAAGAGGAGCTGCTCTTCAACAACAAACCAACCACATGTGAACTCTGAGCTGTTCGGTGGGATCAGTCCCTCTGAGCCGGAAACAGCATCACCTGGTTCAACAGCCTCACTTCCTGCACCCCCACTACATTGAGACTTTATCAGAGACAAACGTCTTCCAGTGATCCCACTTCCACAGAGACACAAGACAAGTGGAAGAAAGGGACAAAGACAGACAAGTGAGAGAGTGAGAAAGTGCACCAGAGAGTGATGAAGAAAGCCAAGGGAAGTGAAGCTGCCCTCAGTCTGAGCCCAGATCCCTCAGTGAGGTTTCCTCTCCTCTTCAGTTTAATATTAAAATGTATGCTTCCTTTTCAATATGCTGTGGGATGTTTCTGTAATCTTCTGGTACGAGGTGGGATGACATCACCGGCTCGGGTTTTATATGGTAGCTCGACTTTTATTCAGTTTTAAAACATCGATTCCTCATTTTTGACCCATTCTCTGTTTTTCTTCTCATCTGCTGCCTCAGCTTCACACGTTTAGTCTCTTAAAGCAAAACCTCGTCCTCAGGCGCTTTGAGTTTGAATAAAACCACAAAGTGTCTTTGAGGAGATGAATTCACACAAACATACCAACGACATGCGTGTGGTCATTGAGTTGAATTCACCTCTGGAAGAGTTCAAGTCTTTAACACTAATTCTAACTCTTGTGTTCACTTTATTTTTCTAACATCAGCATTTAGTACCAAGATACTATTTTTAAATACAACTGGTTCAAACAAAGTTTTTCCACCAAGATGTTATTGAATGAAAAATTTGACACTAAAGATTTAAAGAATAAAAGATGGAGACGATTGTTGTTGATGTGAAATGTTGGAAAGGTAAATGTTGTGCAGTTGTGTTAAGCGAGCAACAGGTTTGTTGTGAGAGGATAATGAGGACGTGTGTAGTGGAGAGGTTCTTTAAACCTGAAGCTGGTTTCCAGCAGCAGGAAACGCTGCGTTCACTGACAC
Organism: Limanda limanda; assembly: GCF_963576545.1. Classification (NCBI taxonomy): domain Eukaryota; kingdom Metazoa; phylum Chordata; class Actinopteri; order Pleuronectiformes; family Pleuronectidae; genus Limanda; species Limanda limanda. The sequence continues at coordinate 31,881,153 of NC_083639.1, forward strand.
CAGGAGTCCAGGACTCAACACCAGCAGCTGCATGTGGGAAGGTGGAGGAGAAAGATTCACCTGGAGGTTTGGTTCTAACATATAAACTCAGTGTGGTTGAACATCTGCAGGTAGAAAGGAGAAGGCAGGTTCATTCATCTGAAGAGGGTTTCATCAATTAGTCTGTTCGTTATTTCATTGATAAAAAATAAACACTTTCACAACTTGATTTGATATTTTAGGATTCACAGGAAGAATGTGAGTCTTCACTCCAGAAGTTTGAGTTTTGGGCCTGAACGCTGTGAACGCCACGTTGGAGAAATCTGTGTGTTCATCAGATCCGCTGCAGAACGTCTTCTTCCTCGGATCCTCACGCGCTCACACATCAATTCACAAGTTTATCTGTAAATCTGCTGAAGATCAAACCGCAACGAAAACATATGGAAACAAACACTGAACTCACTGTGATGTTATAACTGCAGTTACTGGGTTGTTCCAGGAAGGGGCGCTGTTGCACCTCATTTGAACTTCTTTAACCCTCCTCCACTACATTTACTTTATTCAACAGATGTTTGTTTCATTTGCAGATGTTATTTTAGGAAACGAAAAATCTTCTAAATCATGACGTCATTGCCTTCTTTGATTTGATCAAGTTTTTCTCAAAAGTAAAAGAAAAATACTTTTTTAAAGAAGTTGATTTGAAATAATATTTTCACTACACTCAAAAAAATACAGAATTGTTTTCAGGATCAACGTTAAACAATCGAGACTTTACCAGATTCAGATTTTTGCACATTTAACAGCTCAGAACTTATGGACTGAGTGAAAACACACAGCTCCCACACCAAGGCTGATTCTCTTATAACACACAGTGTCAGAGGAGGAGGACTTTCTATTCTGCTTCATGTTCATGTTGCTCTCACTTCAGGGAAGTTTTAAACAAGTATTTTTATGTTTGTTAAGGATCAGTTTTTTCCACCACTGGTAACGAAACTTGAACATGATGGTTTTATTGACTCTGTTGTTTTACCACAGCTGCTCTTCACTCTTCGTCTCGTCGGTCGTTCTCATGTTCGTAGCTACGACGTAACATCAGAGGCATTTTGAAGTCGTAATATTGTTCAGATTAAAGTCGTGATTGAGAAGAAGAATTCCCGACTTCTTTATTCTCTTGGTATTACAACGTTGCTCTTGAAGTTTCTCAGATTGTTTTTGGCCCGAACACGTTGTCGTACGCAGCCGAGTCATTGGTCCGAAAGTTGTTTGTCGTAACGTTTGTTGATCTCTGACGTGAACATGTTCGGTGTGAAGTGAAAACGACTCAGTTTGGAGCCGTGAGGACGGAAAGAAGCTTCTGGAAAAACGTATAAATGTGTAACACAGAAAGTGTCGTGAATGTTCATCACCGCACATGAATATCACCGTTTTGTACGATACGCCGTTACAGAAGATGTTTTTATATCAGCCGCCCTCGTGGTGAATAGACTTCCTGTCTCATCTGAACTCGTGGCGTGCTGTGATGCGACCGATGACATCACGACCGAGACGACGATCGTTTTTTGTAAAGTCGCTCTTCGGTTTGTTTTGGTGTCAAAATAGAAGCATGACGTATTCTGCATTTAAAGAAATGTAATAAACGTTTTATGATCTTTGTAAAACAAAGTGCAGTCATTTCTCAGATAGATAAAAAAACATTAAACACATGAAAATATAAAGTTAAAATATCTGATATTTAAATATATTATGCAGTTTGTTGCCTTTCAACCTGAGACATTTTTTAAATGGAACTAGAAATTATAAAGTAAAAATGTAACTTTCAACTGCTTATCTAATGTCTTTTAAATAAAATTTTATAATAGTGTATTATATAATAAATCAATAAAACAGACGAAAAAACAAGATTTAAAAGCAGATCTAATATTTAAACTGTTGCTGTCACTGCAGAATACGTGTGAACACCAGGGGGCAGCACAGGTCAATAAAACATGAGGTCACATGGTCTGATTGGTCAAACTGTGAGGAGACTTCATTAATATATCTGACCGCCAGGTGGCGCTCACGTGCTGTTCTTTATCTGAACTGTTTCATGTTTTATTTACAGATTTGAATCTTCTCTTCTCCTTTGTTAACAACCTGAGAAGTGAGAGTTTAACATAAACATTTAAAAATGGTCTGATTTGGATTCACACTCAGATTCAGGGACTTCTTCAGTTTGTAAACAAATCAACAAACAAACAGAGGAAAACATAACCTCCTTAAAGGGTTAGGGTAAGTTATAGAGTTAGAGTTCTCTCTCTCTCTCTCTCTCTCTCTCTCTCTCTCTCTCTCTCTCTCTCTCTCTCTGCAGCAGCAAATAAAAACTGTTTTTTTAACGTCATGATTCTCCAATAAGCTTTGAGATCAACTTGTTTTTTACTGTATGTGAATAAAACACTAAATCACAACTTACATGTCAAATAAATCCAATGAAAAGATGATCAAGGCTTTGCTCAAGTTTTCTGTGAAACAGAATTTACACTCACATCAGTTTTATTTCTTGTTTTCACAGAAAGTAGTTTCTATGGTGGAATTCCAGTTAATCCAGTTTAGACTTGATGGGAAAACCATGTTGTCTGCAGCCAGGTACTCTGGCTCTTTGCTGACCCCTTGTGGTCAAACACTGTTACTGTTTTCAATTATTGAAATACACAACGGTCAAATGATGCATCACAATGCAGCTGTATTTCTCTAGATCTATAAACCAACCCTGTGACTGGACTGTATAAATGTGACCTGACGTGGCAGAGTTCTGCAGATGGAGTCACACATTCAGCTCCAACACCAAATATAACAACCTTCAGATCACAGGAGGAAACATGGGTTTGAGCTCAGGCTTCATTTGATGCAGTTGGGCCGTTTGGGAGTTTTACACATTTTAACAAACTATTGACGGATCCGACCGATCGCAAGGACTTCACCGTGTTTGACTCCAGAGTTTCTGAGGCTCATTTAAACATCATGATGAATCACATTGTACGGCTCAGTCCCAGGAGACGCTCCCAGTCAGGACTCAGTGTGAAAGTGAAGATCTGGATTCATGATCCCACACCGTCCATTATTAACTAAAGACATGATCCTAAGTTTGTTATCTACATCATAACATCACAATAAAACATGAACTGTGAACCAGTTTATCTTCATGGGTATGAACTGGACTTTGAACTGGTTTCAAGAGTGAACTGGTTCCACAGGGAGGGGGAGGAGCCTGAGAACAGGGAGGAGGAGGAGCCTGAGAACAGGGAGCGGTCAGATTCCATTTTCACCTGGACGAGCAGAAGGAAGGAAGGTGAGCAGGTGAGTGTGAACACAACTTTCTGAAAGTTTTACTGTCTCACTCTCACACCTGCTGTTAACATCCGTCTGCTGATCACATGACTCTAAGTTTGTCAGTTCACACCTGGTGACAGACGTCATGTGATCGGATCCCAGAGACAGATGTGAACAGCAGGTCTGGATCAAAGAGACTTCAAAGGACTAATTAACAGAGTTAACTCAAAGCTTCACTTTTTATCTTCATCTGTTCATCAAGTGTTTAATAACAGAACGTGTTTTCACCATCATACGTTACAGCAGTGGTCACCAACCAGTGGAGAGTCTTCACTGTGGATCCCAGTAAAGCTCTGGACTCACTGGCTGAGGTGTGAGGAGCATCGACCTGCAGAGCCAGGTACACACACACACACACACACACACACATATTTAGCTACATACTGGTTTTGTGTGAGTTTTAAAGTGAATATAAAGTTGAAGAGCTTGTGTTTGACCTTCATTTGGGCACAAAGCCATAGAACTGAGTGGAGATACAGAGTGCTGCTTCAAGCTGCTGACTGATGTGCTCTCAGTGTTACTGTCTATAAAGTTCTGTAATTCATTTCCAGCCTTTATGACGTGAACATGATACTAGATGTTGAGTTTCCTTCTCTTAGTGGCCGGGGGTTGAAGGACACGTGAACTTTTACAAGCTTGTATTGATTAACTTTAATGTAATTGATTGGTTTGAGTGTAGATCAGGAAATGCTCAAGTTGCAAAATTTTTTTTTTATCAACGTTTGTTTATGGCTCTGCAATTTTATTGGTGGATTTACAAATGACATAAACCAATATAACATTAATGGAACTTTATTATTGTACTTGTACAATAGTAAACCTCCATACCCTTATTGACTGGTACCCTAAAAGATATATTCATATGATTGATTTAAAAATGTACTAATGGCTGAATAAATCATGTGACTAAAATTTGAATCCAAAAAGTAATGCAGGCTTCCTAAAGTCACCTGTCAGGAAAGACAACGTAAAGTCTAGGAGAAAGAGAGAGAGAGAGAGAGAGAGAGAGAGAGAGAATGAGAGAGAGAGAGAGAGAGAGAGAGAGACTCTTGTCCTTCCTGAGGTTTCTGATGTGATCACTGTATTTCCTTGTATATAAGAAGTCCTGTGTATTCAAATAAATACTAGTACTACAAACTATGAAGCCATGCATCTATTTCACAATAAAAACATTTGAAAAATAAATTAATTGATTCAGTCGACAGAAATGATGAAGTGCTTTTATTTGGAAATGGGTCGGCTACAGGAAGTGTTGCAAATATTTGTGTTTGTGACGTTTTCAACAGATAAAGATTGAAACTGGTGAGAAAGATCATTTCACTGAGTTCTGCTGTAAACTGAGCGCAGAACCAGAAGGAAATAGACCAGACCTTGAATATCTAGAAGAGCAGCGCGGCCTGAACCACAACTGAGCCGCAGCCGACAAGTGCAATATGGACGAGGACACTTCAGAGCAAGTTGGACCCTCACACACAAAGTAAGAGACCTGCTGCAAACATGTGAAGCTCCAAACTGAATCCTCACAGAATGAACCAGTGAATGATGTGTTCTGAATAAAAACATGGTTGTGTTTGCAGAGGTCAGGACCGCAGACTGAGAGCAGAGTCTCCAGGGTCCAGCTGTCTGTCTCTGAGGAGTGACAGGTTCAAAGAACTTCTTCTATTCTTCAGTAATGAACCTGGACCCTCACACACAAAGTAAGAGACCTGCTACAAACATGTGAAGCTCCAAACTGAATCCTCACAGAATGAACCAGTGAATGATGTGTTCTGAATAAAAACATGGTTGTGTTTGCAGAGGTCAGGACCACAGACTGAGAGCAGAGTCTACAGGGTTCAGCTGTCTGTCTCTGAAGAGTGACTGGTCCAAAGGACTTCCTCCATTCTTCAGTAATGAACCTGGACCCTCCCACACAGAGTAAGAGACTGTTTCTACTGTGACCTGCTCTGAAGAGGATCTAGTTTCCTCTAGTGTGGCCCCTGCATTAGGATACAGCTTCATTGAAGTTGGTGACTAATCTCTCAGAATCACTCAAAGAGCTCAGACCTCCAGCAAGAACCAACACGCTCCTTATGAAACCACTTTGAAATCCACTAGAGACTCATTCACAGCCTTCCACCAAGTTTACTGGTAATCTGTCGTTTTTTATAATCCTACTAACGAACCAACCAACACACAAACATACTGGGTGAAAACAAAACCTCCTTGACTGAAGTAATGACAACATGTGACTGTGACATGTGAGTTATCAGGAAATGTCTTCACAGGGAGAGGAAGAGGAGTCATGTCTCTGAGGAGGAGCAGTCGTCCTGCTGTGCTTCGTGTCAGGACGTCCTGAAGGATCCAGTCTCCACCAGCTGTGGACACTGGTTCTGCAGACAGTGCATCACCTCATACTGGGACCAGTCTGGTTCTTCAGGAGACTCCTCCTGTCCCCAGTGTGGACAAAGATCCAGAACAGGAGCTGGAGGTCAGACAGCCGGTCAGAGCAGCACTGTACATGTGTCTGCTGATGTCTTCACTTCTGACAACAGCACATGTGGTTTTATTTTGTTCCTTCATACAGCATCAACATTTAACATCGTTAGAAAAGCACAAAGCTAAAAAGCTTTTATTTTCTGTAGTTTTTCTGTATCTGATGAAAACAATCAGCAGATTCTCAGATTCTCTGTCTCTGACATTGTTTCTTGTCTTTCAGCAGATTGTGGTCTGCAGGAGGTTCTAGATGAACATAAGCTCAGTCTGAGAAGGAGATGTGAACATGTGACTGAAGGAAGTGATGCAACAGGAAGTAGAACCCTCCTCAACAGGATCTACACTGAGCTCTACATCACAGAGGGACAGAGTGAAGAGGTTAATACTCAACATGAGGTGAGGCAGCTTGAGACGGCTTTCAAGAAGAAGATCCTCCACGACACTCCCATCAGGTGCCACGACATCTTTAAAGCCTCCACTGACCAGCAGAGACGCATCAGAGTCGTCCTGACCAACGGCGTCGCTGGCGTTGGAAAAACCTTCTCGGTGCAGAAGTTCACTCTGGACTGGGCAGAGGGTTTAGAGAACCAGGATGTGGGTCTGCTGACTGTGCTTTCGTTCAGGGAGCTGAACCTGGTGAAGGACCAGCAGCACAGTCTCCTCACGCTGCTCCGTGTTTTCCATCCAGCGTTACAGAAGCTCACGGCAGAGACGCTCGCTGTCTGTAAACCTTTGTTCATCTTTGACGGCCTGGATGAAAGCAGACCTTCTCTGGACTTCAACCACAGGGAGCTTGTGTCTGAGGTCACACAGAGGTCATCAGTCAACGTGCTGCTGACAAACCTCATCCGGGGGAATCTGCTTCCCTCGGCTCTCGTCTGGATAACCTCCAGACCTGCGACGGCCAATCAGATCCCTCCAACATGTGTCGACAGGGTCACAGAAGTACGAGGCTTCACTGACGCCCAGAAGGAGGAGTACTTCAGGAGGAGATTCAGTGATGAAGAGCTGTGCAGCAGAATCATCTCACACATCAAGACGTCCAGGAGCCTCCACATCATGTGTCAAATCCCAGTCTTCTGCTGGATCAGTGCTACAGTTCTGGAGCACATGTTGACCACAGACCAGAGAGGAGAGCTGCCCAAGACCCTGACTGACCTGTACTCACACTTCCTGCTGGTTCAGACAAAGAGGAAGAACAACAAGTACGGTGAGGGACATGCGACGACTCCACAGCAGCTGACGGAGGCTGACAGGGACGTTCTCCTGAAGCTGGGGAGGCTGGCACTTAAACATCTGGAGGAAGGAAACATCATGTTCTACCAAGAAGACCTGGAGAAGTGTGGTCTTAATGTCACAGAGGCCTCGGTGTACTCAGGAGTTTGTACTGAGATCTTCAGAAGAGAGAGTGTGATCTTCCAGAAATCAGTCTACTGCTTTGTTCATCTGAGCGTTCAGGAGTTTCTGGCTGCTGTCTACATGTTCCACTGTTACACCACGAGGAACACAGAAGAACTCAAGAACTTATCAGGAACAGATTGGGACACAGACAGTACCTTCTCCCTGGATGACTTCCTGCAGAGAACCATGGAGAAATCCCTCACCAGTACAAATGGTCATCTGGACCTGTTTGTTCGCTTCCTTCACGGCCTCAGTCTGGAGTCCAACCAGAGAGTCTTAGGAGGCCTGCTGGGTCGGACAGAGAACAATCCAGAGATCATCCAGAGAGTCATCAACAACCTGAAGAAGATGCAGAATGATGACATTTCTCCTGACAGAAGCATCAACATCTTCCACTGTCTGACTGAGATGAACGACCACTCAGTTCATCAGCAGATGCAACATTATCTGACGTCAAAGGACAGATCAGAGGAGGAACTCTCTGAGATCCACTGCTCAGCTCTGGCCTACATGCTGCAGATGTCAGAGGAGGTTCTGGATGAGTTGGACCTGAAGAAGTTCAACACATCAGTCCGGGGTCGACAGAGACTGATCCCAGCTGTGAGGAACTGCAGGAAGGCTCTGTGAGTGTGTGAGTGTGTGTGTGTGTGTGTGTGTGTTTGTGTGTGTGTGTTTATGTGTGTGTGTGTGTGTGTGTGTGTGTGTGTGTGTGTTTGTGTGTGTGTGTGTGTGTGTGTGTGTGTGTGTGTGTGTGTGTGTGTGTGTGTGTGTGTGTGTGTGTGTGTGTGTGTGTCATGTAGATATGAGAACTACTAGATCAGATGTGGAGAGCGAAATCCAATGTGATCACTGAGCTGGAGTTTGAGGGTTCAGACATACGACCATGTGGGGTGCAAGGGAGATTATTGTATATACTGTGTTTATATATATATATATATATTATACAGTACTTTGCAAAAGTTTTAGGCAGGTGTGAAAAAATGCTGTAAACTAAGAATACTTTCAAAAATGGAAGTGTTAACAATTTATTTTCATCAATCATCAAAATGCAGTGAATGAACAGAAGAGAAATCTACATCAAATCAATATTTGGTGTGACCAGCCTTTGTCTTTAAAACAGCATCAATTCGTCCAGGTAGACTTTCACACAGTTTTTGAAGGAGCTCAGCTGGTAGGTTGTTCCAAACATCTTGGAGAACTAACCACAGATGTTCTGTGGGTGTAGGCTTCCTTCTGTCTCTTCATGTAATCCCAGACAGACTCGATGATGTTGAGATCAGGGCTCTGTGGGGGCCATACCATCGCTTCCAGGACTTCTTGTTCTTCTTTACGCTGAAGATAGTTCTTAATGACATTGGCTGTATGTTTGGGGTCGATGTCCTGCTGCAGAATAAATTTGGTGCCAATCATACGCCTCCCTGATGGTATTGCATGATGGATAAGTATCTGCCTGTATTCCTCAGCATTGAGGATACCATTAATCCTGACCAAATCTCCAACTCCATTTGCAGAATTGCAGCCCCAAACTTGCAAGGAACCTCCACCATGCTTTACTGTTGCCTGCAGACACTCATTATTGTACCGTTCTCCAGCCCTTCGGCGAACAAACTGCCTTCTTCTACAGCCAAATATTTCAACTTTTGACTCATCAGTCCAGATGCCATTTTCTGCACCCCAGTTCCTATGTTCTCGTGCATAGTTGAGTCTCTTGACCTTGTTTCCATGTCGGAGGCTTTTTGGCTGCAACTCTTGCATGAAGACCACTACTGATCAGACTTCTCCAGACAGTAGATGGGTGTACATGGGTCCCACTGGACTCTGCCAGTTCTGAGCTGATGGCACTGCTGGACATCTTCCGATTTCAAAAGGAAATAAGCTTGATGTATTTTTCATCTGCTGCACTAAGTTTCCTTGGCCAACCAAACTGCTATGATCCTACACGTTGCCCGTTTCTTTGTGCTTCTTCAAAAGAGCTGCACATCTGGAAACCCCAGTCTGCTTTGAAATCTTTGTCTGGGAGAGACCTTGCTAATGCAGTAGAACTACATTGTGTCTTGTTGCTGTGCTCAGTCTTGCCATGGTGTATGACCTGTGACATCAAACTGTCTTTCACAACCTCACATTGGAAGCAGAGTTTGTTCCTCACCCAGTTTTAAGCCTCCTACACAACTGTTTCTGTTTCAGTTAATGACTATGTTTCAACCTACATGTGAAACTGATGATCATTAGCACCTGTTTTGTATATTTGGTTGATCATACACCTGACTATAATCCTACAAAATCCCTGACTTTGTGCAAGTGTACCTATAAGAATTGATGCTGGTTTGAAGGCAAAGGGTAGTGACACCAAGTATTGATTTGATTTAGATTTTTCTTTTGTTCCCTCACTTTGCATTTTGTTAATTGATGAAAATAAACTGTTAACACTTCCAAAGTATCCTTAGTTTACAGCACTTTTACACACCTGCCTATAACTTTTGCACAGCATTGTTTATATAAATATATATATATATGATCAAACAACTAGCACAGAGTCAGGAGACGATCACTGAATCAGTGTTTGGATGAGAATCACTGACGGTTCCTTTAAACTGAAGAAGAAGGAAATATAGTTTATTTCTTTCTTGTCAAACTAGAGTTCCCACCCTGCGTTTGTCCTCCACGACCAACCAGTTCAGTGTCCGTCCCTCCAGGTTCCTGACATGTTGACTTCACAATAACATGAGGTCACTGTGACCTTTGACCTTTGACCACTGAAATCTAATCAGTTTCTCTTTGAGTCAAAATTTGAAGAAATCCCCTGAAGAAAGACTTGAGATATCATGTTCAAGAGGCCATGAACATGTTGTGTGACCTTGACCTTTGACCTCTGACCACCTGAATCTAATGAGTTCCTCTGTTAGTCTGAATGAACGCTTGAACCAAATCTTAAAGGATCCTCTTGAGGAGTTTTTAACAAAGAGGGGATTTACCAGGGTGAGGGTCACATGATCACGTTTTGTATGAATGTTGTGTTTTCTGATTTAATTCTCACAGATTTGATATTTTCTTTAATTACAGACTCGGTGATTGTGGACTCTCAGAGACTCACTGTGAAGTCGTGGCCTCAGCTCTGAAGTCAGACCCCTCACATCTGAGAGAACTGGATCTGAGTCACAACACGTACCTGCAGGACTCAGGAGTGAAGCTGCTGTGTTCTGGACTGGAGAGTCCAAACTGTCGACTGGAGACTCTGAGGTCCTTAAATCCTTCTTCACTTCTCAGACTTTCTTTCTTATTGGGTCATTATTTATTTAACTTGTCTCAGTTCTGCTCTGCTCACTGTCCCTCAGTCATCTGTCCCTCACCCAGCCTGTCAGTCACGTCCACCTCATCAACTCCATTCACCTGCACTCACCTGCTCCTGATCACTGAGAAAGTGTCAGTAAACAACATGTGGACTGAGGCCGAGCACTCGTCCTCCTCAGGTTTTCAAAATAAGACACATTCTTATTGAAACACGTTGGACAGTTGATAAGTATAGAAACAAACAGGAAGTGACATCAGGAGCCGTCCCTACTTTAAACAGTGTTTAATTACACAAACCTGCTCAGTGACCAACACACAGAGAAGAAGCTGATGAATGAAACAATGGTCCAACATGTCTGATCTGATGTTTATCTTCAGGTCACAGACTGGACTGAGGTCAGCAGCATGTTGAGAGTCTGTGTTGACATGATGACGATCCACAACAACAGGAGGACACATTCTAATATTCATATTTCTTTATCCAGGTTTAGGGACTGCAGACTGTCAGAGATCAGCTGTTCTTCTCTGGCTTCAGCTCTGAGGTCAAACCCCTCTCATCTAAGAGAACTGGATCTGAGCTACAACAACCTGCGGGACTCAGCAGTGAAGGAGCTGTGTGGTTTTCTACAGAGTCCAACCTGTCGACTGGAGACTCTGAGGTCAGAGGTCATGTTTTAATGTTAAAGGCACAAGGTGTAGAATGTAGTGACATCTAGTGGTGAAGTGTCATGTTGCAGCTAAATATAAAGTATAGAAATATAAAGTATAAAAATACACAGTATTTACATGTAAAGTATTTACATGTAAAGTATTTATATATAAAGTATCCAAATATAAAGTTTGTAAATATGACGTATTTAAATATAAAGTATATAAATATAAAGGTTTTATGTATAAAGTATGGAAATATAAAGTATTTAAATATAAAGTATTTATATATAAACTATTTAATTCTTAAGTATTTCTATAAAGTATTCCAATATAAATTATGTAAATATAAAGTATATAAATATAAATGTCTCATTCTAAAGTAAAGAAAACAATAACTGGTACAATTCAGATGAAACTAGTGAAAACATCTCTAGGATTCTTTTCTCTTCAGTTTCTAACAATGGATCCTTTCACCTGAATCTCCCACACTGGAGCTTTAAGGTCAAAGGTCAGAACATGTGTTCCTAACAGTGAACACTGATCCTGAGCTGAGAGATGTTTGTAGAATGAGCGCTGAGGACCGAGTCAGGCTCAATGTGACTGAAGTTTTACTGACAGAGAAACAATCCAATGCTGGACAATGTGTCCATGTAATGTTTCTGTGGAAGCTAACCAGGACTTGTCCCGGTGGTCCTGTGGACTGACCACATGACAGCGTGCTGCGTTGGTGTTCTGGGACTGGGCTCAGGGTCCAGAGTCCAAGTGGATTATATTTTATATCTTTTATTTTCAGGACCAAGTTCTTCAGCCCTGTTTCTTCCACTTTGGGTTCATTTCCAACATGAAACCCTTCCTCTGGTTTCAGGACTTACACGGGGTCGTCCAAGCCTTTATCTTCTCACCAGTAGATCTCTGTCCCGCCCTGTACACACGTGTTCCTCAGGCTCCCTGAACCACTTTCAACTGGTCCAACTGCTGCTCAGATCATCGCCACTTCAAGAAAACATGATCATAGAACTGCTCCTTTCACACATCAACTGTGGAACATGTTCTGACAAGTGGGTCGGACATTTTCTGGAGCTGAAGCAGCAGCAGGAGATTGTCCGGGTCCGACTCGTTCACAGCAACAGGAACATGTGGGAACATTCAGATGAGGGGCGGAGCCAAAACACATATCTCCATGATAACCATGGTTACGTTAAGTTATGTTAAGTTACAGGTTCACTGTGAAGGAGTTAGTGACGTCTCCAGGTGTCGTACATGTGAACGTAGTCCACTTGTCCACGTGTACAACTCCTGAACATGTCCAGCAAGATATTTAGAGACATCTAGTGGTGAAGTTACATATAACAAACAACTGAACCCCGAGGACACGAGGACTTTCAAGCTGTTTTCATTCATGAACTCGGTAAAAGAGCGTCTGGACATTTTCTGGAGTTTGACTTTCACATATGTAGAACGGGTGGAGCAGCAGGAGGCGGAGCCTGTAGAGCAGCAGGAGGCGGGACATGACGTATAACCTCTGCTGTGGAAAGATCAGTGTTGTTGTTTACAGCTCATCCACACCGGCGTCGGCCCTCATCACCAGGAGATCTGAAATCTCCTCGTGTTTCCAAGTTGACGTCTTCGTCTTCTACGTGTTCGGCTCCTCTTCTTCATCCTGAGATCTTTGTGTTCTTCCAGTTTCACGTCCGTCACGTGTTTGTGTCCTCAACACGTCCACTCGCTCTCTGTGAATCCTCTGGACATTCACCTGCTCTATTCTCACATGGACTCATTCAGAAACTTTATTAGGAGGCTGCAGGAGAAGTTCTAGAAAATGTCCAGAACAACTTGACTCAGACTTCAGGTCTGAAAACAGAGACAGTGATGTTTAGTCAAAGTCCTTTATTTTCACACATGAACTCAGGTTCATTTACAGTTCAGTTTTATTCTTTATCCAGGTTGGATCACTGCAGTCTGTCAGAGATCAGCTGTTCTTCTCTGGCTTCAGCTCTGAGGTCAAACCCCTCTCATCTGAGAGAACTGGATCTGAGATACAACGACCTGCAGGACTCAGGAGTGAAGGAGCTGTGTGGTTTTCTACAGAGTCCAACCTGTCTGCTGGAGACTCTGAGGTCAGGCATCATGTTTTAATGTTAAAGGCACAGGGTGTAGAATGTAGTGACATCTAGTGGTGAAGTGTCATGTTGCAGCTAAATATAAAGTATAGAAATATAAAGTATAATAATACACAGTATTAACATGTAAAGTATTTACATGTAAAGTATTTATATATAAAGTATCCAAATATAAAGTTTGTAAATATGACGTATTTAAATATCAAATCAAAGTCCTTTATTTTCACACATGAACTCAGTTTAATTTACAGTTAAGTTTTATTCTTTATCCAGGTTGATTCGCTGCAGTCTGTCAGAGATCAGCTGTTCTTCTCTGGCTTCAGCTCTGAGGTCAAACCCCTCTCATCCGAGAGAACTGGATCTGAGGGACAACGACCTGCAGGACTCAGGAGTGAAGGAGCTGTGTGGTTTTCTACAGAGTCCAACCTGTCTACTGGAGACTCTGAGGTCAGGCATCATGTTTTAATGTTAAAGGCACAGGGTGTAGAATGTAGTGACATCTAGTGGTGAAGTGTCATGTTGCAGCTAAATATAAAGTATAGAAATATAAAGTATAATAATACACAGTATTAACATGTAAAGTATTTACATGTAAAGTATTTATATATAAAGTATCCAAATATAAAGTTTGTAAATATGACGTATTTAAATATCAAATCAAAGTCCTTTATTTTCACACATGAACTCAGTTTAATTTACAGTTAAGTTTTATTCTTTATCCAGGTTGGAGAGCTGCAGTCTGTCAGAGATCAGCTGTTCTTATCTGGCTTCAGCTCTGAGGTCAAACCCCTCTCATCTGACAGAACTGGATCTGAGTAACAACAACCTGCAGGACTCAGCAGTGAAGGAGCTGTGTGGTTTTCTACAGAGTCCAACCTGTCGACTGGAGACTCTGGGGTCAGTTCACTGACTGACTTTTGTAGATCTCATGTCTATAAAACAGCATTTATACACACTTGATCTCATTTAATTCTAATTTAACATAATCCATCTTCATACATAACTTTAATGAATTCATTAATTAATCTGTGACATTTTAAATATTCAGCTACTTGTTAAAACACTGAGTTTAGTTCTGGATTTCCTAAACTGATCTGCAGGACAGAGACCGGGTCCAAATAATATATTTGTACTGAATCAGGACTCGTTTTTAGTCCAACATGTGTGATTTCATATTTATCTTCCATGTTATGAGTCTGTGCTGACATGAATATGTGTCTGTTATTTTCACACATGAACTCAGTTTAATTTACAGTTAAGTTTTATTCTTTATCCAGGTTGATTTACTGCAGTCTGTCAGAGATCAGCTGTTCTTCTCTGGCTTCAGCTCTGAGGTCAAACCCCTCTCATCTGAGAGAACTGCATCTGAGCTACAACAACCTGCAGGACTCAGGAGTGAAGGAGCTGCTTGATCTAGAGCAGAGTCCAACCTGTCGACTGGAGACTCTGAGGTCAGTAGATGGGTGGAGTCAGTCCACGCTGCTTTCATCAGCATTTTACTAAACACAGTCAGTATCACAGATCCAGGGTCTGTGCTACCAAGCAGGATTTGTGGTTATCAGGTTCACTTCAGGTTTAGTTTTTTCAGTCCTACGAAGCTCGTCCACTTCTTAACAAATAAATCACCATGGTAACTTCTGATGAACGGCTAACCTGCTCCAGGTTAAGTTGGAGATCAACCCGTATCAAAGCTCCGCCCACTGACCACAGTGACTCTACACTGTTGTGTGGTGCACACTCTCCTTAAAGGGACGGATAAGGGAAGTTTAAATCAATGTCTGGTTAGTTCAGTTGATCTCTAACTCACCCAGAACATCTCAATGTCTCCAGACTCATCCTGTCCCCAAAACACCAGATGACCTCAGTCAGCTTCCTGGAGACAGGTCCATGTGTGTGTCCTCAGAGACAGTGAGACAGTGTGTGTCCTCAGAGACAGCTCCATGTGTTTCTATTGAGTAGTGATGTCAGAGGTTTCCACCACAGTGTGTCCTCAGAGTCAGTGAGACAATGTGTGTCCCCAGAGACAGTGTGTGTCCTCAGAGACAGTGAGACAGTGTGTGTCTTCTCTCTTCCACTCGTCTTGTTAGTAAACAACAGATTCAGATCTTGTGGCCTCGAGTTATTTATCTCGTTCACACACGTTATTATGTCGTGGTCACGTAATATATTTTCACCAGATGCCACCAGGGGGCGCTGTAACTTACACATTGACACGATCCAGATGTTTTACCAGATGTTCTTCCTACATTTAGCAGCTGTGACTGAGTTTCTTTTATTCTGGATCATGTGTTTGTTCTCCTCTGATTTTTATGATAGAACAGTTTGATGCTGGTTGTGAAATATGAGGCTCTGCTGTCAGTCAAACTGTCCATGTCTTTGATTGGTCATACACAGTAGACCCCGCCCCTTTTACGTGCACGCTCAGATCTCGATGAGGAAAACCTGAGTTAACTTAACGAGTTGATAACCAGCGTCATGTGACCACTTAGCCTGACTGTGTCTGTCAGGTTCAGTTGAGCTGATCTCAGAAAGATCTCCTGGACATGTTGAAGTGTCTTCGTAGTTCAGGTCTCAGTGTTTCCTCAGTGAAGCTGTGAGAGGACAATGAGGACAGACGTCAGGACTGGACAGAGACACAGAGAGACAACAGTCGGCCAATCAGACGAGCCACAAGCTGCTTGGGATCATGTGATTGAGTTGACGTGAAGACGACAGTTGTTGTTGTTTTCATGTGAACAGGAAGTGAAGCTGGACCACAGCTGACAGCCTCACACGAGGGACAGAGACGTCTTCATCTGATCTGAGACAGTTTGTCCTCTCACTTCATCAGTGAAGAACTGATCAGGTGGATCTTTGTCACAGCTCTGAGATCAGTGGGACTAAAGCCTCTCCTCATCACCATGGTAACCAGGAGCTCTTTCTACAGAGCAGAACCTCTGCTGAGGTCCATCTGTCTCATCTGGTCCCAGTTTGTCAGAAGCAGATGTTCATCAACACACAGTGAAACATGTCTTCACCTGTAACAGCAGTAAATCCACCTCTCAGGTGTCCACTCTGCACTTTGACATGCAGAGGACACACACTGAGCTCTTAGCGTGTTCATTCCAACACGTGAACATGAAGCAGAGAGGAAGCTGCTCCACCTCTGAACAGGACTGAAGTCCCTGCTGCTCTTTCTACTGGATGAGCTGCATCACTGACTCACAGCTGATGAAGTGAGTCTCTGGGACACTGATGTCTTCTTCTCTCAACAGGTGGGACGGGTGGTCTTACTGAAGCTGAGTGTGAAGAGGACAGTGTGTGTGGACGGAGGCTGAGCTGTGTCCTGAGGATCCAGAGGCTGAAGCAGCAGCAGCTTGTGTGTAGTCTCCAATCTACACAACCCCTAATCTGCATGTGTTTGTGAGATGAAGCCGGAGCACCTGGAGAAAACACGTGGAGAACATGCAGACTCCACACAGGAAGACCCATCTGAACCGGATTCAAACCAGCAACCTTCCTGCCCCGATTGTGTTTATTCACATGAAGAATGTGTTTATTGAAATGACACAACACAAGCAGAATATATAAACCCTCTATAAAGAGTCACATACAGTGTGTTTAAGTTTGTCTTTATTATTGTCCACCTTTGTCCCTCAGTATGTCTCCATGTGTGTAGAACCACATTCTGTGTAGATGTTTGTTTATGATCTTAAAGTTCCTGGATTCACGTCACAAATTGATTTAGTTCAACACAAAGTTCAACACATTCAAATCACTTTGAGTTTAAAATCAGAGTTTTGTCTTTGACACAAAAGATCAAAACTCTGGACTTAAAACTGGGACGTTTTCATTTCTGCATCAGGTGCAGAGCGGTGGTGGCTTTTCTACTTTTGACCCACAGGTGGCGCTGCAGTATAACAGCAGCACATCACAGTCAAAGCCTTTATATTCAGTCTATGAGTCAAACACATGGATCATTTCCTCTGTGACAAACCAGATGTAACGAGAAGAAAAACATCTCAGAGAGAAAAGTTCTGTTTCTACTTGTCTCTGCTTTAATGCTCAATAAACATCCTTCCACCGACTTCACTGGAATCATGACTCAGCGTTTCTTTCCTCTTCAAACAAACAGGTGGAAACATCTCGTCCTTGGTGCAGGTAAAAGAACAAAATCACCAGTTTGACAGAATGGAAACAAGCAGAAGAAAAGTGAATGAGACATTTACAGAATGAAGAAGAGTCGATGAAGAGCAGAGCATCTTTAAGTCTCTGAGGAAACTGTTTAATAAACATTTTACCATATTTAATAGAAAACTGACCCGAGGACGTTTTATACAAACCCTAACCCACTTAGAAGTAAAAGCTTGCGATCATAATGAAATTCTACATCTGATCGATCTGTCTCAATATAAACAGCCGATCAATACATTTATTTTTGATTATTTATCAGTGGATTAAATTCATTCACCAAACAAAACCATTTCAAAGCAAAACACAAAACCTCTGATCCTGAATTAAACGGAGCAGAAAGAAGAATAATCTGATATAATCTGCTGCTCATTCACATCACCATCACTTATGACCATGTGATATTTCAGTTTTTCTTTTTTAATAAATTTGCAAAACTTTCTACATTTCTGTTTTTTTCTGTCAAGATGGGGTGCTGAGTGTACATTGATGAAAAATAAAATGAACTTTTTTGATTTAATCAAATGGCTACAATGAAACAGAGTGAACATTTTAAAGGGGTCTGAATGCTTTCCGTACCCACTGTATGTTTATAAATGGCAGTGGCATGACCACCCTGTACCTTGCACATGTTTCATTTAAAAACATGAATATATGAACCTGTGTAATATTTGAGTAGCTTAGTATTGAATGCACAATATCAGGGTAGTTATGTTTATACATGGCACTAGGCCCAGTTTAATATAAGACACAATTTTATACAATATATATAGTAGGGGGTCCCTGCTCCATCTCTCCACCTGTTTGGGGGTCCTTGGCCTGAAAAACGTTGAAGACCCCTGCCCTAGAGGGTTAGGGTAAGTTATAGGGTTAGAGTTCTCTCTCTCTCTGTGTCTCTCTCTCTCTCTCTCTCCCTCTCTCTCTCTCTCTCTCTCTCTCTCTCTCTCTCTCTCTCTCTCTCTCTCTCTCTCTCTCTCTCTCTCTGCAGCAGCAAACAAAAACAGTTTTTTTAACGTCACGATTCTCCAATAAGCTTTGGGATCAACTTGTTTTATACTGTATGTAAATAAAACACTAAATAACAACTTGCATTTCAAATAAATCCAATGAAAAGATGATCAAGGCTTTGCTCAAGTTTTCTGTGAAATAGAATTTACACTCACATCAGTTTTATTTTTTGTTTTCATAGAAAGTAGTTTCTATGGTGGATTTCCAGTTCATCCAGTTTAGACTTGATGGGAAAACCATGTTGTCTGCAGCCAGGTACTCTGGCTCTTTGCTGACACCTTGTGGTCAAACACTGTTACTGTTTCTACTTGGATCATTTTATACATCGAACACTCGTCTAGTCAGAGAAAAGAAGGGGATGCAAATCTCAGCAGTTATTGAAATACACAACGTTCAAATGATGCATCACAATGCAGCTGTATTTCTCTAGATCTATAAACCAACCCTGTGACTGGACTGTATAAATGTGACCTGACGTGGCAGAGTTCTGCAGATGGAGTCACACAATCAGCTCCAACACCAAATATAACAACCTTCAGATCACAGGAGGAAACATGGGTTTGAGCTCAGGCTTCATTTGATGCAGTTGGGCCGTTTGGGAGTTTTACACATTTTAACAAACTATTGACGGATCAGACCGATCGCAAGGACTTCACCGTGTTTGACTTCAGAGTTTCTGAGGCTCATTTAAACATCATGATGAATCACATTGTACGGCTCAGTCCCAGGAGACGCTCCCAGTCAGGACTCAGTGTGAAAGTGAAGATCTGGATTCATGATCCCACACCGTCCATTATTAACTAAAGACATGATCCTAAGTTTGTTATCTACATCATAACATCACAATAAAACATGAACTGTGAACCAGTTCATCTTCATGGGTATGAACTGGTTTCAAGAGTGAACTGGTTCCACAGGGAGGAGGAGGAGCCTGAGAACAGGGAGCGGTCAGACTCCATTTTCACCTGGACGAGCAGAAGGAAGGAAAGTGAGCAGGTGAGTGTGAACACAACTTTCTGAAAGTTTTCCTGTCTCACTCTCACACCTGCTGTTAACATCCGTCTGCTGATCACATGACTCTAAGTTTGTCAGTTCACACCTGGTGACAGACGTCATGTGATCGGATCCCAGAGACAGATGTGAACAGCAGGTCTGGATCAAAGAGCCTTCAAAGGACTAATTAACAGAGTTAACTCACAGTTTCACTTTTTATCTTCATCTGTTCATCAAGTGTTTAATAACAGAACGTGTTTTCACAATCAGACGTTACAGCAGTGGTCACCAACCAGTGGAGAGTCTTCACTGTGGATCCCAGTAAAGCTCTGGACTCACTGGCTGAGGTGTGAGGAGCATCGAGCTGCAGAGCCAGGTACACACACACACACACACACACATATAACTACATACTGGTTTTGTGTGAGTTTTAAAGTGAATATAAAATTGAAGAGCTTGTGTTTGACCTTCATTTGGGCACAAAGCCATAGAACTGAGTGGAGATACAGAGTGCTGCTTCAAGCTGCTGACTGATGTGCTCTCAGTGTTACTGTCTATAAAGTTCTGTAATTCATTTCCAGCCTTTATGACGTGAACATGATACTAGATGTTGAGTTTCCTTCTCTTAGTGGCCGGGGGTTGAAGGACAAAGGAACTTTTACAAGCTTGTATTGATTAACTTTAATGTAGTTGATTGATCTGAGTTTAGATCAGGAAATGCTCAAGTTGCAAATTTTTTTTTTTATCAACGTTTGTTTATGGCTCTGCAATTTTATTGGTGGATTTACAAATGACATAAACCAATATAACATAAAGGGAACTTTATTATTGTACTTGTACAATAGTAAACCTCCACACCCTTATTGACTGGTACCCTAAAAGATATATTCATATGATTAATTTAAAAATGTACTAATGGCTGAATGAATCATGTGACTAAAATTTGAATCCAAAAAGTAATGCAGGCTTCCTAAAGTCACCTGTCAGGAAAGACAACGTAAAGTCTAGGAGAGAGAGAGAGAGAGAGAGAGAGAGAGAGAGAGAGAGAGAGAGAGAGAGAGAGAGAGAGAGAGAGAGAGAGAGAGAGAGAGAGAGACTCTTGTCCTTCCTGAGGTTTCTGATGTGATCACTGTATTTCCTTGTATATAAGAAGTCCTGTGTACTCAAATAAATACTAGTACTACAAACTATGAAGCCATGCATCTATTTCACAATAAAAACATTTGAAAAATAAATTAATTGATTCAGTCGACAGAAACGCTGGAGTGCTTTTATTTGGAAATGGGTAGGTTACAGGAAGTGTTGCAAATATTTGTGTGACGTTTTCAACAGATAAACATTGAAACTGGTGTGAAAGATCATTTCACTGAGTTCTGCTGTAAACTGAGCGCAGAACCAGAAGGAAATAGACCAGACCTTGAATATCTAGAAGAGCAGCGCGGCCTGAACCACAACTGAGCCGCAGCCGACCGGTGCAACATGGACGAGGACACTTCAGAGCAAGTTGGACCCTCACACACAAAGTAAGAGACCTGCTACAAACATGTGAAGCTCCAAACTGAATCCTCACAGAATGAACCAGTGAATGATATGTTCTGAATAAAAACATGTTTGTGTTTGCAGAGGTCAGGACCAGAGACTGAGAGCAGAGTCTCCAGGGTCCAGCTGTCTGTCTCTGAGGAGTGACAGGTTCAAAGAACTTCTTCTATTCTTCAGTAATGAACCTGGACCCTCACACACAAAGTAAGAGACCTGCTACAAACATGTGAAGCTCCAAACTGAATCCTCACAGAATGAACCAGTGAATGATGTGTTCTGAATAAAAACATGGTTGTGTTTGCAGAGGTCAGGACCAGAGACTGAGAGCAGAGTCTCCAGGGTCCAGCTGTCTGTCTCTGAAGAGTGACCGGTCCAAAGGACTTCCTCCATTCTTCAGTAATGAACCTGGACCCTCACACACAGAGTAAGAGACTGTTTCTACTGTGACCTGCTCTGAAGAGGATCTAGTTTCCTCTAGTGTGGCCCCTGCATTAGGATACAGCTTCATTGAAGTTGGTGACTAATCTCTCAGAATCACTATAAGAGCTCAGACCTCCAGCAAGAACCAACACGCTCCTTATGAAACCACTTTGAAATCCACTAGAGACTCATTCACAGCCTTCCACCAAGTTTACTGGTAATCTGTCGTTTTTATAATCCCACTTAAAAACCAACCAACACACAAACATACTGGGTGAAAACAAAACCTCTTGACAGAAGTGATGACAACCTGTGACTGTGACATGTGAGTTATCAGGACATGTCTTCACAGGGAGAGGAAGAGGAGTCATGTTCCTGAGGGGGAGCAGTCGTCCTGCTGTGCTTCGTGTCAGGACGTCCTGAAGGATCCAGTCTCCACCAGCTGTGGACACTGGTTCTGCAGACAGTGCATCACCTCATACTGGGACCAGTCTGGTTCTTCAGGAGACTCCTCCTGTCCCCAGTGTGGACAAAGATCCAGAACAGGAGCTGGAGCTCAGACAGCCGGTCAGAGCAGCACTGTACATGTGTCTGCTGATGTCTTCACTTCTGACATCAGCACATGTGGTTTTATTTTGTTCCTTCATACAGCATCAACATTTAACATCGTTAGAAAAGCACAAAGTTAAAAAGCTTTTATTTTCTGTAGTTTTTCTGTATCTGATGAAAACAATCAGCAGATTCTCAGATTCTCTGTCTCTGACATTGTTTCTTGTCTTTCAGCAGATCCTGGTCTGCAGGAGGTTTTAGATGAACATAAGCTCAGTGTGAGGAGTAGATGTGAACATGTGACTGAAGAAAGTGATGAAACAGGAAGTGATGCAACAGGAAGTAGAACCCTCCTCAACAGGATCTACACTGAGCTCTACATCACAGAGGGACAGAGTGAAGAGGTTAATACTCAACATGAGGTGAGGCAGCTTGAGACGGCTTCCAAGAAGAAGATCCTCCACGACACTCCCATCAGGTGCCACGACATCTTTAAAGCCTCCACTGACCAGCAGAGCAGCATCAGAGTCGTCCTGACCAACGGCGTCGCTGGCGTTGGAAAAACCTTCTCGGTGCAGAAGTTCACTCTGGACTGGGCAGAGGGTTTAGAGAACCAGGATGTGGGTCTGCTGACTGTGCTTTCGTTCAGGGAGCTGAACCTGGTGAAGGACCAGCAGCACAGTCTCCTCACGCTGCTCCGTGTTTTCCATCCAGCGTTACAGAAGCTCACGGCAGAGACGCTCGCTGGCTGTAAACCTTTGTTCATCTTTGACGGCCTGGATGAAAGCAGACCTTCTCTGGACTTCAACCACAGGGAGCTTGTGTCTGAGGTCACACAGAGGTCATCAGTCAACGTGCTGCTGACAAACCTCATCCGGGGGAATCTGCTTCCCTCGGCTCTCGTCTGGATAACCTCCAGACCTGCGGCGGCCAATCAGATCCCTCCTGCATGTGTTGACAGGGTCACAGAAGTACGAGGCTTCACTGACGCCCAGAAGGAGGAGTACTTCAGGAGGAGATTCAGTGATGAAGAGCTGTGCAGCAGAATCATCTCACACATCAAGACGTCCGAGGGCCTCCACATTGTGTGTAAAATCCCAGTCTTCTGCTGGATCAGTGCTACAGTTCTGGAGCACATGTTGACCACAGACCAGAGAGGAGAGCTGCCCAAGACCCTGACTGACCTGTACTCACACTTCCTGCTGGTTCAGACAAAGAGGAAGAACAACAAGTACGGTGAGGGACATGAGACGAGTCCACAGCAGCTGACGGAGGCTGACAGGGACGTTCTCCTGAAGCTGGGGAGGCTGGCACTTAAACATCTGGAGGAAGGAAACATCATGTTCTACCAAGAAGACCTCGAGCGCTGTGGTCTTAATGTCACAGAGGCCTCGGTGTTCTCAGGAGTTTGTACTGAGATCTTCAGAAGAGAGTGTCTGATCTTCCAGAAATCAGTCTACTGCTTTGTTCATCTGAGCGTTCAGGAGTTTCTGGCTGCAGTCTACATGTTCCACTGTTACACCGAGAGGAACACAGAAGAACTCAACAACTTCTTGGGAACAGATGAGGACACAGAAGAACTCAGCAACTTCTTGGAAACAGATGAGGACACAGAAGAACTCAGCAACTTCTTTGGAACAGATGTGGACACAGAAGAACTCAGCAACTTCTTCGGAACAGATGTGGACACAGGCAGTACCTTCTCCCTGGATGACCTCCTGAAGAGAACCATGAAGAAATCCCTCACCAGTACAAATGGTCATCTGGACCTGTTTGTTCGCTTCCTTCACGGCCTCAGTCTGGAGTCCAACCAGAGAGTCTTAGGAGGCCTGCTGGGTCGGACAGAGAACAATCCAGAGATCATCCAGAGAGTCATCACCAACCTGAAGGAGATGGAGAGTGATGAAATTTCTCCTGACAGAAGCATTAACATCTTCCACTGTCTGACTGAGATGAACGACCACTCAGTTCATCAGCAGATGCAACAGTTCCTGACATCAGAGAACACATCAGAGGAGAAACTCTCTGGGATCCACTGCTCAGCTCTGGCCTACATGCTGCAGATGTCAGAGGAGGTTCTGGATGAGTTGGACCTGAAGAAGTTCAACACATCAGACCAGGGTCGACGGAGACTGATCCCAGCTGTGAGAAACTGCAGAAAGGCTCGGTGAGTCCATACATGATCAATAACATGTTCAATCAGTGGAGATGAGTCGTTCTTCAAATACACTGTGTGTGTGTGTGTGTATGTGTGTGTGTGTGTGTGTGTCTGCGTGTGATGTACATATGAGAACAACTAGATCAGATGTGGAGAGTGAATTCCAATGTGATCACTGTGCTGGAGTTTGAGGGTTCAAACATACGACCATGTGGGGTGCAACGGAGATTATTGTATATACTGTGTTTATACATATATATATATACATATATAAATATACAGTACTGTGCAAAAGTTTTAGGCAGGTGTGAAAAAATGCTGTTAGTTAAGAATGCTTTCAAAAATGGAAGTGTTAACAACTTATTTTCATCAATCAACAAAATGCAGTGAATGAACAGAAGAGAAATCTACATCAAATCAATATTTGGTGTGACCAGCCTTTGTCTTTAAAACAGCATCAATTCGTCCAGGTAGACTTTCACACAGTTTTTGAAGGAACTCTGCTGGTAGGTTGTTCCAAACATCTTGGAGAACTAACCACAGATGTTCTGTGGATGTAGGCTTCCTCAAATCCTTCTGTCTCTTCATGTAATCCCAGACAGACGCGATGATGTTGAGATCAGGGCTCTGTGGGGGCCATACCATCGCTTCCAGGACTTCTTGTTCTTCTTTACGCTGAAGATAGTTCTTAATGACATTGGCTGTATGTTTGGGGTCGTTGTCCTGCTGCAGAATAAATTTGGTGCCAATCATACGCCTCCCTGATGGTATTGCATGATGGATAAGTATCTGCCTGTATTCCTCAGCATTGAGGATACCATTAATCCTGACCAAATCTCCAACTCCATTTGCAGAATTGCAGCCCCAAACTTGCAAGGAACCTCCACCATGCTTTACTGTTGCCTGCAGACACTCATTATTGTACCGTTCTCCAGCCCTTCGGCGAACAAACTGCCTTCTTCTACAGCCAAATATTTCAACTTTTGACTCATCAGTCCAGAGCACCTGCTGCCATTTTTCTGCACCCCAGTTCCTATGTTCTTGTGCATAGTTGAGTCGGTTGGCCTTGTTTCCATGTCGGAGGTATGGCTTTTTGGCTGCAACTCTTGCATGAAGACCACTACTGATCAGACTTCTCCGGACAGTAGATGGGTGTACATGGGTCCCAGTGGTCTCTGCCAGTTCTGAGCTGATGGCACTGCTGGACATCTTCCGATATCGAAGGGAAATAACCTTGATGTATTTTTCATCTGCTGCACTAAGTTTCCTTGATCATTAGCACCTGTTTGGTATAATTGGTTGATCATACACGTGACTATAATCCTACAAATTCCCTGACATTGTGCAAGTGTACCTATAAGAATTGATGCTGCTTTGAAGGCAAAGGGTAGTAACACCAAATATTGATTTGATTTAGATTTTCTTTTGTTCGCTCACATTGCATTTTGTTAATTGATGAAAATAAACTGTTAACACTTCCATTTTTCAAAGCATTCTTAGTTTGCACCAGTTTTTCACACATGCCTAAAACTTTTGCACAGCACTGTATATATATATATATATATATATATATATATATATTGGATGAATATATATTGGATATTTGGATGAGAATCACTGACGGTTCCTTGAAACTGAAGAAGCGGGAAATATAGGTTATTCTTCTTTCTTGTCAAACTAGAGTTCCCACCCTGCGTTTGTCCTCCACCACCAACCAGTGCAGTGTCCGTCCCTCCAGGTTCCTGACATGTTTACTTCACAATAGTATGAGGTCACTGTGACCTTTGACCTTTGACCACTGAAATCTAATCAGTTTATCTTTGACTGAAAATGTGAAGAAATCCCCCAAAGACAGACTTGAGATATCATGTTCAAGAGGCCATGTACATGTTCAGTGACCTTGACCTTTGACCTTTGACCACCTGAATCTAATGAGTTCCCCTGTTAGTCTGAATGAACGCTTGCTCACAGATTTGATGTTTTCTTTAATTACAGACTCGGTGGTTGTGAACTCTCAGAGACTCACTGTGAAGTCGTGGCCTCAGCTCTGAAGTCAGACCCCTCACATCTGAGAGAACTGGATCTGAGCTACAACAACCTGCAGAATTCAGCAGTGAAGCTGCTGTGTTCTGGACTGGAGAGTCCAAATTGTCGACTGCAGACTCTGAGGTCCTTAAATCCTTCTTCACTTTTCAGACTTTCTTTCTTATTGGGTCATTATTTATTTAACTTGTCTCCGTTCTGCTCTGCTCACTGTCCCTCAGTCATCTGTCCCTCACCCAGCCTGTCAGTCACGTCCACCTCATCAACTCCATTCACCTGCACTCACCTGCTCCTGATCACTGAGAAAGTGTCAGTAAATAACATGTGGACTGAGGCCGAGCACTCGTCCTCCTCAGGTTTTCAAAATAAGACACATTCTTATTGAAGCACGTTGGACAGTTGATAAGTATAGAAACAAACAGGAAGTGACATCAGGAGCCGTCCCTACTTTAAACAGTGTTTAATTACACAAACCTGCTCAGTGACCAACACACAGAGAAGAAGCTGATGAATGAAACAATGGTCCAACATGTCTGATCTGATATTTATCTTCAGGTCACAGACTGGACTGAGGTCAGCAGCATGTTGAGAGTCTGTGTTGACATGATGACGATCCACAACAACAGGAGGACACATTCTAATATTCATATTTTTTTTTCCAGGTTGAAGTGGTGCAGTCTGTCAGAGATCAGCTGTTCTTCCCTGGCTTCAGCTCTGAGGTCAAACCCCTCTCATCTGAGAGAACTGGATCTGAGTAACAACAAAGAACTGCAGGACTCAGGAGTGAAGGAGCTGTGTGGTTTTCTACAGAGTCCAACCTGTCGACTGGAGACTCTGAGGTCAGTAACTGACTGATTTTTGTAGATCTCATATCTATAAAACAGCATTTATACACAATTGATCTCATTTAATTCTAATTTAACATAATTCCTATTCAAAAATAAATTGAATCCATTCATTAATTGATCTGTGACATTTTAAATATTCAGCTACTTGTTAAAAAACTGAGTTTAGTTTTGGATTTCTCTAAACTGATCTGCAGGACAGAGACCGGGTCCAAATAATCTATTTGTACTGAATCAGGACTCGTTTGTCCTGACATGTCTGATTTCATATTGTTGGGCAATGTTTTGGGCAAAACCATAGGCCTCCTTTTGGCCTGTATGTGTGGAAAAACTTGAAACCACATGCTGCATGTGCTGGAGCAAACTCAATCTCCCAAGATGCCACAGGTTCCATTGTTCTGAGACATTCAAGGAACTCAGTCTCCCAGGGGGCCACAGGTTCCTTCTGTTCTGGACATCTTCACACAAAGGTGTCAAGAGCCACCGGGGTCAACTCCAATTGGTTACTCTGGTCACATGACCTGGGGGCAACCGGTTCTATAAAAGACAAAGACCTCCCCCAATTCTTTCACTTTGCTCCATTCCCTCTGAGGGCGGAAGGCTGCTCCAGCTTTCTTCTCCTCAACTCTTCTGGACAGCAGGCTGTCCAGCCTCTCCTCTCCTGCATCGCCTAGCAGGGGCCTGACTGCTCCTGCCTGACATCTTCTCTTCGCATCCAACTCTACGAGAGGAGCGCAAAGGTGCAGCTTTCAGCTCACCTTCTCAAGGAAACCTCCTCGCCCTTTAAGCTCTACCAACTCCTAGCAGCGACTCTGTGTCCTGCAGGTAAGCAATTCAACAAGCAAGAGCATCACAGCTCAACAGAACCGCGGAAGCAGAAACCTTACGATCATCCAGAGACTTCACAGAACTGAGAACTGAACTGCAACTTCCTTTTTCTGTTTTCTCCTTAAACCTAGTGAAGAGCACAGGTTATTCATATTGTACTGTTACTGTAACTCTGAATTATTTGTCTAATTTGAATATTGCTTAGCTAACTAGATAGTGTATACAAATGCCCAGATGTTACCGTCCAAATGAACTGACAATTGACCTTTCCAGCTTTGCACTAAATGTTCGGATATGCCCTCA
This sequence comes from Limanda limanda, assembly GCF_963576545.1. NCBI lineage: Eukaryota > Metazoa > Chordata > Actinopteri > Pleuronectiformes > Pleuronectidae > Limanda > Limanda limanda. The sequence continues at coordinate 31,909,289 of NC_083639.1, forward strand.
GGAACACCCATCAGATGCGATTCCTGACGCCAGGGGGAATGTTGGGACATGGTTTTTGCGCAAATCGCAGGCCTCTCTTTCAGCCTGTATATGTAGTCAAAATCTGAAAGCACATGGTCTTTGTCTTGAAAAAGCCCCATGCCGCATGGGCTGGAGCCAACTCAATCTCCAAAGAAGCCACAGGTTCCATTGTTCAGAGACATTCCAGAAACTCAGGCTCCCAGAGTGCTGCATGTCCCCTTTGTTTCAGCAACTTCACATAGAGGTGCGAAGTGCGACCAGGGTCAATTCCAGTTGGTCAAACTGGCCACATGACCTGAGGGTCACTGGGCCTATTTAAGACCACGGACTCCCCCAACTCTCTCTCTTTCTCCAATCCCTCGGGCGGCGGAAGGCTGCTCCAGCTTTCTTCTCCTCCACTCTCTTTCCTCAACCCCACCGAAGACAGCAAGCGGCCAGCCGTCTCTATTGCAGCTCCAAAGGGAGGGGGGGTCCAGGCTGCTCTACTCTCTTTCTCCACCGACCACCCCTGAGGACAGCGGGCTGTCCAGCCTCTCCTCTCCTGCATCGCCTAGCAGGGGCCTGACTGCTCCTGCCTGGCATCTTGTCTTCGCATCACAACTCTACGAGAGGAGCGCAAAGGTGCAGCTTCCAGCCCACCTTCTCAAGAAAACCTCCTCGCCCTTCAAGCTCTACCAGCTCCCAGCAGCGATTCGATATCCTGCAGGTAACAAGCAAGAGAGCATCACAGCTCAACAGAACCGCGGAAGCAGAGACCACACGAACCAGAGACTTCAAAACCAGGACGAACGGCGAACTGCACAGCAACTTTCTCCCTGTTCAAGGACTGGTAACATACTGGGCTTAATTATTATACTAGAATAAGCAAGACTGTTTTTTTGATTCTGTGTGGTATTTTAAAGTTTGATATATGTGGTGTTATTGTAGTTACAAGCTAAATGAAAGTTAATGTGAGTTACGCTCTATGCAGACTCTCCTCCATTATTTGATTAGCATTTTCACAGACACCGCATTCATCTACACCTACTTAGCTATGTCCCCACTCCAGAAGGAGGGGGGGGAGTTGCTATTTTAGGGGCCATCTTAAAAACCTTCAGGAATGTGTGACTTTATTTGATGACCACCATTTTGAAAGCCCCTCATTCACTCACCCACACACAGTGGCGATTTTAGCCTGAAATTTCTGGTGGGGCAATTTTGTATGACTTCATGTAACGTCACAAAAATAGAGGTAGCTGATTATTATATGCAGTAGGAGAGCTTCTGCAGTAGCAGAAATCCTATTTCAAATACATTTCACATGCTTTAGCGCTCAGCCCGACACAAAGATGTTGCCTATAATACAGCATTAAAGTAAAATGATTGCAACAAAGTAAAAAGATTAGACAGACACATAGAGTTCTTCCACATTATTAGTATTTCATAGCTTATTCTCCAAACACACTCATCCTCATAAACTAACGCTTCTCTCTGCTGGGTGGACCGGATCATGTAGCATGACTGCAGGCTAGCCAACGAGCTAAGCTAACCACCAGGTACACGTCCCTTTGAATCACTACTTACAGATAAATACAATACTAAACTAGACTAACCTTAGAAACGGGAGCTCACACGTCTTCAGCCTCTCTGCCAGGAGAACAAGCTGAACTTCAAAACGTATTATTCATCCGATGTGAGTGAACCTCTCCACACACCCGGGTGGTGTTCACTTACGGGAGATAGCCTGTTAGCTCAGGTGACGCCGAACCGGAAACAGGCTGACGCTGGAGTCGAGTAGCTTCGGAGACTCGTAGGGCCCATCTGAAAAATCCCCACTCTCACGGTTGGGCCCAATGTTAAGTGTGGTCTGTGTGGTTCACGCTGATTGGTGCTCCTATGGCACAGGTCTGACGCTTGGCCAGTTGAGCCCACAGCAGAGATGTACGGCAAGCGAAAAGCGTTTCACACAGCGAGCACACAGACAAAAACACACACGAATCAAATTACTCCGAAACAAGACTATAATGCTTGTGAGTCAAGTTTATTCACACACACATTCACGCTACTTGGCATATAAAATAGAATAAAATATATTTTTGCCACAAAGTTGAGATATGCAGTATTTAGCTTTCTGCTCAACAGCGCCATCTGCCCCTAATGTAGTAACGCCACTGCCCACACACACACACACACACAAACACAAACACACATCTTTGTTAGTTAGCACATTTTGTTAGTAACTTGTGTTTTGATACTTTATTATGTTCATAATAAATGTTTTCTTTAAAACTTGTCCTTTCATTAATGTTGCATAAGTGAATTTTGCCAACCTCTACACCGTCAAGAACTCTTTAAACCTTAACTGTTCATTATATAATCTTTAATAGTAAATATTAAGATTTCTAATGAACTAGATCTAAATGAGACTGATCTTAATCAATAAATTGGCTATCTTTTCCCTTCTGTGAAGGGTGGTCCCCCGATAGAACTTAAACACACTAAAGTTATGATTTAAAATTAATATTTTAAAGATTAATGTTTTATATTTTATTTTGATAACCACGTGTATTGAACGCCTAAAGGCACACCAGGTTATGATATCACTCCTAACCATTATTGCACAACAATATTTATCTTCCATGTTATGAGTCTGTGCTGACATGAATATGTGTCTGTTATTTTCACACATGAACTCAGTTTAATTTACAGTTAAGTTTTATTCTTCATCCAGGTTCTGGGACTGCAGACTGACAGAGATCAGCTGTTCTTCTCTGGCTTCAGCTCTGAGGTCAAACCCCTCTCATCTGAGAGAACTGGATCTGAGCTTCAACGGCCTGCAGGGCGAAGGAGCAAAGGAGCTGCTTGATCTACAGCAGAGTCCAACCTGTCGACTGGAGACTCTGAGGTCAGTAGATGGGTGGAGTCAGTCCACGCTGCTTTCATCAGTATTTTACTAAACACAGTCAGTATCACAGATCCAGGGTCTGTGCTACCAAGCAGGATTTGTGGTTATCAGGTGAACTTCAGGTTTAGTTTTTTCAGTCCTACGAAGCTCGTCCACTTCTTAACGAGGTAAATCACCATGGTAACTTCTGATGAACGGCTAACCTGCTCCAGGTTAAGTTGGAGATCAACCCGTATAGAAGCTCCGCCCACTGACCACAGTGACTCTCCACTGTTGTGTGGTGCACACTCTCCTTAAAGGGACGGATAAGGGAAGTTTAAATCAACGTCTGGTTGGTTCAGTTGATCTCTAACTCACCCAGAACATCTCAATGTCTCCAGACTCATCCTGTCCCCAAAACACCAGATGACCTCAGTCAGCTTCCTGGAGACAGGTCCATGTGTGTGTCCTCAGAGACAGTGAGACAGTGTGTGTCCTCAGAGACAGTGAGCCAGTGTGTGTCCTCAGAGACAGTGAGACAGTGTGGGTCCTCAGAGACATTGTGTGTCCTCAGAGACAGTGAGACAGTGTGTGTCCTCAGAGACAGTGAGACAGTGTGTGTCCTTAGAGTCAGTGAGACAGTGTGTGTCCTCAGAGACAGTGTGTGTCCTCTGAGACAGTGAGACAGTGTGTGTCTTCAGAGACAGTGAGACAGTGTGTGTCCTCAGAGAGAGTGGGACAGTGTGTGTCCTCAGACACAGTGAAACAGTGCGTGTCCTCAGAGACAGTGAGACACTGTGTGTATGCTCAGAGACAGTGGGTGTCCTCAGAGACAGTGAGACAGTGTGTGTTCTCAGATCTTTGTCACAGCTCTGAGATCAGTGGGACTGAAGCCTCTCCTCATCACCATGGTAACCAGGAGCTCTTTCTACAGAGCAGAACCTCTGCTGAGGTCCATCTGTCTCATCTGGTCCCAGTTTGTCAGAAGCAGATGTTCATCAACACACAGTGAAACATGTCTTCACCTGTAACAGCAGTAAATCCACCTCTCAGGTGTCCACTCTGCACTTTGACATGCAGAGGACACACACTGAGCTCTTAGCGTGTTCATTCCAACACGTGAACATGAAGCAGAGAGGAAGCTGCTCCACCTCTGAACAGGACTGAAGTCCCTGCTGCTCTTTCTACTGGATGAGCTGCATCACTGACTCACAGCTGATGAAGTGAGTCTCTGTGACACTGATGTCTTCTTCTCTCAACAGATGGAGGTTGGCTGACTGGATCTGAGTGTGAAGAGGACAGTGTGTGTGGACGGAGGCTGAGCTGTGTCCTGAGGATCCAGAGGCTGAAGCAGCAGCAGCTTGTGTGTAGTCTCCAATCTACACAACCCCTAATCTGCATGTGTTTGTGAGATGAAGCCAGAGCACCTGGAGAAAACACGTGGAGAACATGCAGACTCCACACAGGAAGACCCATCTGAACCGGATTCAAACCAGCAACCTTCCTGCACCGATTGTGTTTATTCACATGAAGAATGTGTTTATTGAAATGACACAACACAAGCAGAATATATAAACCCTCTATAAAGAGTCACATACAGTGTGTTTAAGTTTGTCTTTATTATTGTCCACCTTTGTCCCTCAGTATGTCTCCATGTGTGTAGAACCACATTCTGTGTAGATGTTTGTTTATGATCTTAAAGTTCCTGGATTCACGTCACAAATTGATTTAGTTCAACACAAAGTTAAACACATTGAAATCACTTTGAGTTTAAAATCAGAGTTTTGTCTTTGACACAAAAGATCAAAACTCTGGACTTAAAAATGGGACGTTTTCATTTCTGCATCAGATGAAGAGCGGTGGTGGCTTTTCTACTTTTGACCCACAGGTGGCGCTGCAGTATAACAGCAACACATCCCAGTCAAAGCCTTTATATTCAGTCTATGAGTCAAACACATGGATCATTTCCTCTGTGAACCCAAGCAGTCCGTGTTGCCCAAAACATCACTGCTCTAGCGAAGATCTGCATGGAGGAATGGGCCAAAATACCAGCAACAGTGAAAAGCTTGTGAAGTGTGACTAACAGAAAACGTTTGAACTCTGTCATTGCCAACAAAGTGTATATACCAAAGGTTTGAGATGAACTTCTGTTATTGACCAAATACTTATTTACCACCATAATTTGCGAAAATAAATTCTTTAAAAATCAGACAATGTGAATTTCTGGATTTTTTCTCATTTTGTCTCTCATAGTTGAGGTTTACCTTTGATGAAAATTACAGGCCTCTCTCATCTTTTTAAGCGGGACAACTTGCACAATTGGTGGCTGACTAAATACTTTTTGTCCCCACTGTGTATGTGTGTGTGTGTGTGTGTGTGTGTGTGTGTGTGTGTGTGTGTGTGTGTGTGTGCGTGCGTGTGTGTGTGTGTGTTGAATCCATGTCCTTTGTCTTTTTCACAGAGAAACAGATAAAACTGTAAGACATCTGTTTTGAAGCTAAACGGGTTCGACTCGTTCACAACAACAGGAACATGACATTTGTTCTCAAATACAGAACATGTCAGGAACAGGTCAGGAACATGTGAGCAACACATCAAGAACACGTCAGGAACACGTGAGGAACACGTGAGGAACACGTCAGGAACACGTCAGGAACATGTCAGGAACAGGTCAGGAACACGTGAGGAACACGTGAGGAACACGTCAGGAACACGTCAGGAACACGTCAGGAACATGTGAGGAACATGTGAGGAACACGTGAGGAACACGTGGTTCAGTCCATGTATGAAAGCAGCTTCAGTGTTGTTCTGGTGAACACTGTACAGTTACTGGTCTCTACAGTAAGCCCACAGCTCCAGGCAGTAATCCTGTGTAAACACGACTTCATAATCAACACGACTCGGCCTCTTTGTTTGTTTCAGTGTGGGTTTTATTTATTAGAACATGAATGTAAAGAAAACAGAATCAGGAACACGCTGACACACTGAGTGCTCGTCTTCACAGGAAGCACAAATGAAACGATGGAGGAACATCAGCAGGAAAGATCTGGTCCTAATGGACTTTTCATGTTCAAGTGCAATAAAGAATTCATAACTCGTTTAGTTCGGCGATTGGTTGGTGAGTGTGTGCGTTTCTCTTGTGTTTGTGTAAGTTTGTGTTTGCTGTACAGGTTCATGTGTGTCTTGGAATGAGAGCGTCATTAAATGGTTGATTCTTCTCTCGTGTAGCGTCGCTGAAAACCTTCGTGTGTCTGCTCCGAGGATCTGATTCACGTCACATCCGTCCTCTGCTTGTTTTCACGTCCAAACAGGAAGTGAAACATGTTTAGAGACGTAAATCTGTGATATTAAGAATCATAGATTATAAACAAAGATGATGACACATCTCCACTTCCTCCAGAAATGAAGACAAAACATTTTGAATACAAACGCTGCCATCTTGTGGTTAAGGTATTTATTTGCAGTCAGTCGTGATCGTGGTGCTGATGATACATTAGCTCGACCAATCAGAAGCCAGCCTCAGCTGTCATCACGACGTCTCAGCCTGTCTTTATATGATCGTGTCATGATTGACAGATGAAATCGCCTTGTGATTGGTCGAGTGTAGATTTAGGCGGGACTTTAAAGCCACGCCTCTACTCCACGATCACTGCTGCACAAGTGAGGTCATCACCACAAGATGGCAGCGTTTGTATTTGAGATACTTGGCTTCGTTTCTATTAGAACAGGAAGTGGAGACGTGTCGTCCATCTTTATTTACGTCTTTATCTATGTCGGCATCATTTCCACGTCATGTGACGCATGGTTGATAATTTCGCGGCCGACAGTCGAGTTGTTGATGTTGTGATCGTTATGTCAGGTTTGATTTGAGGGAGTACACCAGAGTACACGTGTACTACATGTACATGTACTGAGTGAAGTATCTGGAAGTTTTTCCTTGTTTTGTTTCAGTAGAAACTTGTTTGTATGTTTTGTTCTTGTTTTATAAACGCAGGCGTGTGATTGGTCGTGGTTGTGTCCGCAGCGTGAATCAGACCCGGTGTCGACTGTAGCCCTTTGATCTCAGCTTCACGTGCACGAGCACCAGCGCAGCGTGCACGTGAGCCCACGCACGCTGAGCCCAACCACACAGAGACGCTTCTGCATAGACATCAATTCAAATCACACTCATGCAAATAGACGGAGGACACGTGGACGAGGGACAGGAAGTAAAGACAAGACAGGAAGTGAGTGTGAAGAGGACGGATGAGAGATCGGTTCCTCCAGGTTTATAAAAATAAGGACGTTTGTTTAATATTGAACATTTTTCTCTGAATGATTTTGAACAAACGGACGAAACGAAGACTACGTGAAAGTGTGTGTGTGTGTGTGTGTGTGTGTGTGTGTGTGTGTGTGTGTGTGTGTGTGTGTGTGTCTGTGTGTGTGTGTGTGTGTGTCTGTGTGTGTGTGTTTTAGTGAGGCCAAGCTAACATGCAGCATTATGCTCTCAGTAAAATGTTCTGAGCATCAAGTCGATTAGAAAACAAACAGTAAACATTTGTCACGTGATGAAACGACGACTCGGCCACAGAACTACAACAAGTAGATAAACACGTCTGATTCTCCATCGGTCACAGGAAACAGCAGCGAGGGAACCATGTCACATGATCAGTCACATGATCAGTCACATGATCAGTCACATGATCAGTCACATGATCAGTCACATGATCAGTCACATGATCAGTCACACGCTTCGCTCACTGTGGACGCGGTGATCTCATTCGTTGCTGAGCTGCATCATGGGTCGTTTCACTTGTTTTACGTTCGGTAGAGAAAAGCTCAAAGTTTCAAACGGCACCATCCAATCAAATCACGATTATGCAAATTCAGCCCCCCCCCTTAAATCAAGATGGCCGACATTAGACCTCCATAATAGTGAAGCCAACGCATCTTGATCGCCCTCTGGTGGCTGGCTACAGTATAAATGAAATCCATCTTTTAATTATTTTTCTCAAAGATCATTTCAGGTCGTTCTTCTCTCTCTGATGTTTGTTCAAGTTTCTGATCAGTTTGGTTTGAATCAGTTATTTGATGATATAAAAACCGGCTGAGACGTGATGATTGACAGCTTACACTGACTTCTAATTGGTTGAGATCTTATGTGGGCGGGACCTTAATCTGATATCTGGGTTAGTACGCTGGAGTCCGCGTGACATAAATGTTTTTACACGAGTCTCTTTGCCGACTCATCGATTTGTCGTCGATAGAACTTTGCAAAAAACACGATAGAAAGTACAAAAAATATTCATCAAAATTGTGACTGATGGATTTTCTCTCCAAGAAAAGAAACTTTGAACTCAGATCTGACGAGGTCATGGTTAGATCATCACATGACATGGTCACTTCCTCTGCGCAGACAGGAAGTGGATCTACTTGATTCTAGTTCTGCGGCTGAAGGTGGAGACAACGAGTTCCCGCTCAGAAAGTGTGTGTTTGTGTTAAAACGTCCGTTTGAGCTCACAAGTGAAAACACAACTTTTCTATCTAACACAACATCTGGTTATTAGCATCAATGATACAGGTTATTATTCTTTGTTCACACAACTAAAAAAAACAAGCACAGTTTTACAGTATTAACCTGCAGCCATGTTGGAAAAGTTTGTTTCTAAAACTGTAAATGTAATACTCCTTTAATAAGTTAAAAAAATAATTTAAACAACACATTTGAAATTAAGAACTGAGAATGAAAACAAAAACAGACTGTTGACACAGAAAGAGAACTTTTAAAATTTGTTTTAAAAAACTCTTTACAACAAACTAAAGAAATAAAAAAGAGACAGGAAGCAGACAGGAAGTAGTTTTATACAAGTCGACATCATTGTATACAAAAGCCGAGTCGTTCAGCTCAGTGTTAGTGACCAGTGATATAAATTCTCTGAGGGAATATTTCATATGAGTCAATAAATATGTGAGTACACAGTAGAATAAAGGAGAAAAGCTGAAAAGTCTTTATGGCTTTTAGAGGCTTCGTGGCCCAAATCACCTGGAAGCTCAGAATCATCAGATCGTGGGACGAGGGCAGCGTCACGCAGAAAGAGTTCAGTGAGACGTGGGAAGTGGGATCAGTGGAACACTTGGATGTGAAGGAAGAGGAAGCTGGGATTCTACTGAATCAGATTTGTCTCATTAAATCAAACAGAGGGTTTGTGTCTCTAAATGAAAACAACACATAACTTTAATAACATTAAAGATTAAAACACTAAACTCAAAAGTTATGTAACAACACATTTTATCTCCTAAATGTATATTTTCCCTGTTTCAGAAATGTGTTGATGCTCTAATGCTCAGCGTCCTCTCCTCAGCCTCTGTCTCAAACACTGTCTCTTCAACACCCCCCCGATGGTCTGCTCTGATTGGTCAGCAGATTTTCCCACGTGTGCATTAACATGTGTTGAGCACAGAACGACAGTAAATGTCTTCACATCCGTCTCTTCTGTTTCTAAAAGCCTTCATCCTGAATCTCTGAGGTTTGCTCGTTTCAGATGAGTCAGAGTGCAGTTCCTTTAGAAGCCTGCAGGGTTTCTGAGGCCGATATCTGAGAGTTTCACAAAGAAAACGTGATAACCACTGATTGTTTTGTGACAAGATTTTAACTGTTGGGTCATTTTACAGTTAAAAATAAACCTGAATGCTTCCATTGCTTAAATCTTTGGTTTCTCCACATTTCCTAGTTTCATTATTTTCTGGCTGACGAGCAGGTCGGGCTCATCTTCTGCTGCTTCACAATAAAAGCCTCCACCAGGAACCCAGAGGGAGGCTTTTATTGTGAAAGGATCTCTGAGTAAGAGGAGCTGCTCTTCAACAACAAACCAACCACATGTGAACTCTGAGCTGTTCGGTGGGATCAGTCCCTCTGAGCCGGAAACAGCATCACCTGGTTCAACAGCCTCACTTCCTGCACCCCCACTACATTGAGACTTTATCAGAGACAAACGTCTTCCAGTGATCCCACTTCCACAGAGACACAAGACAAGTGGAAGAAAGGGACAAAGACAGACAAGTGAGAGAGTGAGAAAGTGCACCAGAGAGTGATGAAGAGAGCCAAGGGAAGTGAAGCTGCCCTCAGTCTGAGCCCAGATCCCTCAGTGAGGTTTCCTCTCCTCTTCAGTACGGAGCAAACTTCTGTCTCTCCGGCTTCTTCATCCCGTTGGCTGAGGACCAGATCTTGGCCGTGTAGGACGCCAGGGCCGCCGCCGCATGAGCCTGCACCGGGACGGCTGCCGCCGCCGCCGTCTGCATCGAGCCTGGTAACAAGGCCCCCCCGATGGCCGCCGCTGAGGCAGCAGGGCTGGAGAGGGCCAGGTAGGGGAGGGGCTTCACTCCAAGGAGGCTGGAGAGGGGGAAGGCGTAGGGAGACCCCAGGAGGGGAGGGAGGGGCATCGAGGCGCCCATCGCTGCCAGGGGGGAGGATGAGGAGGACGAAGAGGAGGAGGAGGAGGCGGGGGGGGCAGCGGGCTGGGTGAAGCTCATGGTCAGGTCAACGGGAGACGGCATGGAGGAGGACTGGGCCGTGGATTTGGCCGTCTCTAAACTGGAGGAGGGGAGGGAGGGAGGGAGGGAGGGAGGGAGGGAGGGAGGGAGGGAGGGAGGGAGGGAGGGAGGGAGGGAGGGAGGGAGGGAGGGAGGAAGGGAGGGAGGGAGGAAGGAGGGAGGGAGGGAGGGAGGGAGGGAGGGGAGAGCGGTACAGGGGGGTGGATGGAGAAGGGGGGGTGGATGGAGAAGGGTTAGAGGTTTAAACCAAAGACATGTTAAAAAAATCAAAAACTAAATCATAGAGAAAAACAAAGAGGATTTTAGAATCAAAATGAAAGAAGTGAAATCATAAAACCAAGTTTTACTGGAGGTTGCAACAGATTATTGTCGGGGGGGCGCTGTACGGATGGGGGGATGCTGTGTAAGTTGGGGTGATGGCTTGGTGGGGGGGGTCTGAGGGAGGAGGGGACACAACCATCGTACGGACGTTAGGATGAAGGTTTGTCAGAGATGATGAAGAAGAAGAAGTAAAACAAACATCTTCATACGTCCCAGTCTGTTGATCACATGTAGAAATCAATATATTCATAACCTTTTGAACATTAAACTGAATCAGCTGTCAGATGAACTGAGAGCAGAACCAGTAGAAGAAGCATCCCAGTCTGTGTGGTGCTGGAGAAACGTTGCACTGGGAACACTGGGCAGAAGAGTCTGGAACCCAGAGGCTGATGCTGGTTGGACGATGGTTGGGATCAAACACTGAGGAACAAAGAAGCTCAACGTGTGGGAGACGCAACAAATCCAACTGGAGACCCATCTTCTCACCATCCAGTGGGTCGGTTCTGCAGCAGCTGGAAACCAGTTGAAACCAGTTTGTAAACTCACCATGAAGTGATCAGGTACTGGGCCAGGTTGATGGCGATGGGCGTGCCGCTGATGGTGACGTGACGATCGCTGGTGCCGTCCAGCTGACTGCCGATCTTTATCTGAGCTCCGGAAACCTGACGGATCTCGTTAATCTTGTTGCCCTGACGACCGATGATGGAGCCAATCAGCTGCGAGGAGGCGGAGACAAAGGAGAAGATGTGTAAAGGGGACATATTATTATTTTACCACAAGTTGATATGGTTCCTTGGGGTCTCAATGAAATGTCTGTTTTACATCTAACGAGTGATTAGCATACATATCAATCAGTCCTGCTGCATAATAGTGTTGGGGGGGAGACTCCTGAGTGCTGACCGTCAGACAAAGGGCAATAAAACTGCGGCCTGTTGGTCAACCTGAAACCAGTGTTACCGGTTTCTGCTTTGAATCCACAACATTCCTCAGACAACGTGGAGCCTCTCCCTCAAGAGAACCCCAACTGTGACCCTAAAACGCCCACTGAGGTTGAAATCCCCACCCACTAAGGTTGTAACCCTGACATCTCATTGGCTGTGAGCCAACTGAAGCCCATGACCACTTCCTGAGGAGGCAGGAGCTCCTCAGGTGGAACAAAACAGCTGAACTCACAAAAAACGCTGACGTTGTAACCAGACCTCTCCAGGCCTGACCAGATAACCCAGTAACTAAAGGAGGCGATTACCACTTTTGTTTCAGCCATTTCCTCATTTCCCTGCTTAAAGACTTCAAACAAGACCCACTGGGTCTTTCCAGATGTCCTAGCTGCTAAAGGGGGCGAATCAAAAACGTTTGTTTCAAATCATTTTATTTCCTCTCTTTTATCTCAGTCTGAGTTTTTATTTTGATAGGAACTTTTTTATTTAACGTGAAAGACCGAAACAGGAAGTTTACTTGCGATCCACAAACGGCTACAAACAGCCGTTCCCTGCAGAAGCGCGACGTTCATTCCATTCGAGGCAGAACGAGAAGATCCGCTCCCTTTCCGGCCCAGCGGCCGGGCTCCTTGTCCCCACGAGAACCACTGGAGAACCGCTTGAGAGGCCACGAGATTTATTCACTGGACTTCCGGGATATTCGCGCGGAACGCGCACGCACCCCACGAAACCACAGTCGCAGTAAGAGGCAAAATTGTCTGGGCAGAGACTAGTTCTAATACTTAGCATTGTCTTTATTTAAGTGTATTTGTTTGTGAGACCTCTGTGTTTCATTGTTTAGCCGCGGCGAGCCGGCTACTTCCGGTTCATTTCAGGGTTCTTTGTGTTCCAGTGCTTAGGGCCGCGAGAAGGGTTTTGGAGCTAAACGCCGCCTCAGCAGAAATGAAATTTTTCTGCTTCATTTCATGAGTTCAGCAGTTGTTTTATAATCCTCTGTTCAATGAGTCTTAAAAAACCTCTGTGAGATTTGCACCCTGGATAAACGTGTCTGATGAAAGCTGTGAATGAGCAGAGGAAGTGGAACAGGAAGTTGTTGAGCGTGAAGTGTGTAAAATGTCCCTGAACAGTTTAACTGAAGCGTCTGGAGACTTCAGCTGGTTCCTCTGAGTGGATCGAGTCAGGTGACAGAGTCCTGTCGCCTGATTGGCTGCCAGCAGCTTTCACACTGAAGCTCACAGATGAGAAGTTTCCTCACGTGGATCAGAAAACACTGGGACAGGGAATCATTTGTGTTGTGACTCTTTGTCGTCTGTGTGTGAGTCTGAGGTCAAATATAAATATGTAATATACAAATCAATCTAATGAGCTTTATAACAACTAATGAGGAGCTGGTTAACAGGGAAGAAGAGAACTTATATATAAAGTGTGACATTTATACTTTATACTCACGTCGTTTGGAATGAGAAGCTCCTGAGAGGTGGTCTGACAACTGGCTTCCATGCCCCCTGGGGGGGGGGGAGGGAGAGAGGTGGGAGAGAGAGAGGGGTAAGAGGGGGGAGGGAGAGGGAGAGAATAAATAAAGACAAAGATAAAAAGAGCAAAAATATATTCATCACTTCACTGAGACTGAATTAATAAAAACTCATCGGATGTTTTAAATGACGTTTGTGTTATTTTTCTTTTCTAAGCGTGTTGTGCGTTTGATGACGAGCACGCTCCAGTCGTGTGTGACAGTAAATATTCAGATTGTCCCTGAACACGACGTCCTGTCAGCTCCACGGCTGCAGAGATCGTGACCTCTGACCTCTGTGGGGGGGGACCACTGACACCTTTCAGGATTCATTTAACTCTCATGATAATCTAAATAAAAAAGATTCACAGTTTCTTCTTTCTCTCTCACTTTTGTGTGTGTGTGTGTGTGTGTGTGTGTGTGTGTGTGTGTGTGTGTATGTGTGTGTGTGTGTACCAGGCAGAACTTGAGCAGCTGATTGGCTGATGGGGGCGTGGCCCTGCTGCTGCATGGACAGCTGCTGGAGTTTCACCAACTGAGAAACAAGACGGACGTGATTTAAGGACTAAATAATAACTCCTCATATGGTTGAGAATGTGAAACAGTAGAAAGGTCCCTGCAGTGTGTCCTCACCTCAGAGTGTGGGACGCCGTAGTGGCTCTGCACCGCGTACGTCTGGAACAGAGAGAGACACAAGTCAAACCAGCGTGAGGATCCATGACGCTCTGTCCCGAGGGTCCACAGAGTCTGAAGAGAGGTGTTGGGGGTGAAGTCCTGAGATCTGACCTCCAAACAAAGGGGAGCAATAATACTGCGGCCTGTTGGCCATCCCGAAACCAGTCCGACCGGTTTCTGCTTTGCATCCACACATTCTTCAGACAGCCTGGAGCCTCGCCCAGCAGGGGGGGCATCTCGGGTGTCCTTCAGGGACCCCCACTGGGATCCTGAAACGCCCACTGAGGTTGAATCCCCGCCCACTAAGGTCGGAACCCTGACATTCTCATTGGCTGAGAGCCAACTGAGGCCCATGACCACTTCCTGAAGAGGCTGGACCTCTCAGGTAGAACAAAACCCCTTAACCCACAGAAATCTTTTTTTTTTAACTCCACTGCTCAAGTTGTATCAGACCTTCCGAGGCCGACTCAATAACTAAGGAGGCGTTTAGACGTTTGTTTTCTTCATTTCATTTCATTTCCTTTAATCTGTTATCTCAGTCGACATTTTATTTTGATAGGACTTTTTGCTGTTTTAACTTGAAAAGACCAAACAGGAATCTCACTCGCGAGACGATTCTTTTTCCTACACGATCTTCGACCGGCTCCACGCAGCCGCACATCGCTGCTGCAGAAGAAGACGAAGCCTCATCCCGCCACGGAGCATGACTGATCCGCTCCGGTTCGGCCCAGCTGCGGTGCTCACGGGAGCCAAGACATTGTTCACTGGACTTCCGGGATATCCGCGCGGAACGCGCATGCACCCAACGAAACCACGGTCACAGTAAGAGGCGAAACTGTCTGGGCAGATGTTAGTTTAATACGTAGCGTATTGTTTTAATACTTGAGGGTATTTGCTTGCGGAACCTCCGTGTTTCTTCATTGTTTTAGCCGTGACGAGCCGGCTACTCCGAGCCGCCACTTCCGGTTTCCGGTCAGATGTGACGTCACCACGTGACTGCGTCATCGCCACGCCCCCCTTCTTTGTCTCTCTCTCTCTCTCTCTCTCACACACACACACACACACACACTTTGATAGACACACACAGATACACATAGATGAATACATGTGTTTTTCTAAATTGTAATAAATGCTGCTGCTGTTGTGATTTTTGAAATATGGGAGTTTTGTTAAGATGATGAATCATTAAATAACACTAACTTTATTTCACACACACACACATAGACACACACACACAGAGAGACACTTTGACACAGACACACACACACACAGAGACAGACATACATAGGTAGACCGCAGGTTTTACATCTATTTTCTGAATTGTGATAAGTGCTGCTGCTGTGTTTATCTTTGAAATATTGGAGTTTGTTAAAATGATGAATCATTAAATAGCATTAACTTTATTTCCCCTTTTTAATAAATACTTTTGTAATTAAAGTATCTGTAGGCTGTGATTATTTGTGCATATGTGTGTGAATACAGCTGGATTACGATAGCCTGTGCTTGAACTCGAAAACCCTTCATTGTTTAAGAAATAATCAATAATATTAACTATTGAGATTATTAATTTAATATGTATCATATGAGACTGATATTTATAGCTTGATTTCGTTGGTCCCTGTAACCAGGGTGGTGCCCCTCTACGATGGCCTTATCATTTTTTAAATTATTTTTAATAAATAATCTTTTATTATTTTAATAATCATATTTCATGATTATTAATAATTAGCCAACGTCAAGTCTACTCTTATTGCACAACAGAGGACACTGTCTCCTCCGGCTCTGGACTCTGATACTGAACTGTGGTTGGACTGGACTGAAGGACTCATGTCCCTCCACGTCTCCGGAGCTTGTGATGGGAATTTCTGTATAAGATATGTTTAATGAAAGAACAGACAAGTATATAGTAATGACAAATTTGTTTTTGTGTTAAGACTCATAGTCAGAGTTGTGACTCAAGGTAACACTATGTATATTGCTTCTGGAATCGTACCCCATTTGTAAGCACAGCTTTAATGATGCTGGTGAGTATGGGTATCAACACAAAGCAACGTCGTGCCTAACATCCCACCAGGGATGGGACAGTGGAGAGAGACGGAAGTAAAAAAACATAACAACACATTGAAAAACAAACTGGTAGATATTGTGTAAACCTGTCCCCTGAAAATCCACAGGCAGACGAAGGAGAGTCTACCTAAATCCATGGTAAGAGGAATGTGTGACCTGAAACCAGGAGACTTGATTGTGTTTAAGGACGTGAGGATGAAAGACTGGACGAGGACGTCCATGAAACGAGTGCAAGCCAAGTGCCTCTCACAACACAGATGACAGTGAAGGACGCAGAGGTCAACCTGGAGACCTGCAGGCCATCGCAGGAGGATTTCCAGAGCCAAGGGTGGATTCTACAGGACGGAGAGTGCTTTGTGCCAGTGCGTGGGCCTCCAGTCTTCAATTGTTTGGTGTTGCAAGAAGAGGCAACACATTGAAGAGGGTCACTGCTGACACAACCGCACCAACAGGAGAACAACGACACATGATGAGACGACTAAGAAGCATTCGAGGGAAAAAGATGTTTTCCCTGCTCACGAATGCTCTCATCATCTTCCTGCCACCGACACGTTACATGTGTTACTTTGGCAGGAGGAACAACACAAATTCCTGAGCATCTAAGTCAGAACAAAATGAGAACTCATGTTTGACTTTCTTGAGGAACTGACAAAGCCTGGAGAACTCATGACGACAACTGAAGGCCGATATATACTTCTCCGTTTTTTATGACACGGACAGAAATGGACAGAGAAACGCCCTCTCCGAGCGCCTCAGACAGCTTTTCGTGCACCTATATTGTTTTTTTATGTTCAAAAGTAGTGCACCAATGACACCGAGGCAATTTCCTGTATGTGCAAACATACCTGGCAAATAAAATAATTCTGATTCTGATTCTGATTCTCTGATTTTTCTAACTGTCCGTGTTTATTTCGGAGACCCAACGGACAGCCCTTGGCTGTGATTGGTCCGTGAACGACGTCATTTCCGTATGACGAATTTTTCCGGACCTCAAACTTCCTGCTTCCTTCCCTGTGTCACAACAAACCCAAACACAACTACGATTCTACGATTAATGTGACGCGTGTGTTAAGCCAGCGGAGTTGTCCGGCTGACGGTGGCTCGGTAGAGCACTGAAGACATGTGTGCACGGTCACATACGGTTATAACGAGCTTTCAAGGGCGCTAGTGGAATCAGCAACACAGTTGGGAAACAAGACCGGGGAACCGCTGCGCTAAGAAACGATAACATCAGCATTTTGACCCGCTGGGTGTCACTTGATTTAGTTCTGTTAGTTGCCATGGTTCAGTGTGTGGGAGGCCAGCCGACAGAGGTAAACAAACACACGTGGACTTCTTCTTCCCAGAAATGGGGTAGGCTTCTCTGAGTTCGTCTTCAGTTGCGCCACCTACTGTTTGGCGGTGAATTGTTTCCAGACGGATTGTCGTCTGAAAGGCATAAATCAAAAAGACTCTCTGCTATCCGTGCGTCCCTCTCTGCGAAACGGATACGTAGAAGCATAATGGATCCTTAAGACCGAAGCTCATTTACAAGATTCAATTCATTGTGAGTCACTACGTTTACATGATGGCATAAACCCGATTTCGGCTGAAGCCCGGTTTCTCTATCCATGGGGGGTTAACTGCTCTATCTCAGGGTACATGACACTGAGAAATCCGACTCTTGTCCGAAAGCATTTCATACCCCGCTACGATAGGTGGCGCTGTTTTTATTACAGCTAGTGGTGACTACCAACAAAAACAACAACAGCCTTCAACTCAGCATGCGAGAAAGATGACGAACCGAGAGCAAGGTGAAGCTACGTCCCTCTACATGATGTTGTGCAAGTTTACTCTAGGAGTACTGCGAATGCGAACGGCGCATTTGATTAGAATGGTCCGGGTCACGGCCAGGGAGGGAGGGAGGGGGGGGGCAGGATCTCAAGCATGCGCAAAGACGTCTTCTCCAGTTGTTGTCTAGCTTCCAGAGTTACATGCGCGCGTTGTCCGATATACAGCCAAATCCGATCTACTTATCTTGGGGTGGTTATCTGACTTCAGTCGGACACAAGAAATCTAGATTTGTGGAGTTACATGAAATGGATCTTCGATTGAAACCGGACAACGCCAGAAATCGAGTTTCAATCGGACACATGTAACCGCAGTGAGTGAGATAAGAATTCCACAATGTGAGTGTCTCAACAAGAAAGGGTTTGGAGGGCTCGTCCCACGGGGGGGCACTGTGAGAACAAACACACAGATGAATTTGCTTTGGAGTGAAGAGATAAGCCTCTTTGAAGGGGGGCTGGGGTTTTCAACGTTCTCCCATTGTCAAGGACTTCAGGAATGGGACTTTTGCATCTACAGGATGGCTCTGAAACAAGATGTTCGTCAGCTGAAGGAGGTGTTCGACACACAATCAGGACGAAATGTGACACAAACACAGTGAACATTTTGACAATATGATGCAAAGTAAAATGATCTATTGTCCAGAGAAAGAACAAGCACACAGATTCCTGAGGGGTTGGAATTAATGGTCATGGCTTATTTTGAATAATTGCAAAATATGTTATTGAAGTTTGTTGAAACTGATTATTTTCAATTGTGTAACTCTGTTGTTTTGTTTTTTGCGCTAAGACTAATGTTACTTCCTTAATTAAGTCTATGATTGGACATTATGTTCAATTTCTGAAATTCATATATCCTGGACTATTCCTAATCTAAATGATGAGATGTTATAAAGATGTTGAGCCCATAAGGATCAAAAGGGAGGAATTGTGATGGGAATTTCTGTATTAGATATGTTTAATGAAAGAACAGACAAATATATAGTAATGACAAACGTGTTTTTGTGTTAAGACTCATAGTCAGAGTTGTGACTCAAGGTAACACTATGTATATTGCTTCTGGAAGCCTTCCGATGTGGCTTCCTCTATACAGTGTAAACAAAAGGTTTCACAGCAGGGGCCAATCAAGTGTTTGCAGCAGGAGGCTTCAAGGGCTCTGAGGTGTGACTGCCAGAGACGTCAGGTCTGAGAGGAAGATGTTTTCACACCAGAGTCTCTCAGAGCGTCTGAGCACATCCACATGTCATTGTCTTGTAGACTTCAAAGCAGATCACTTGTATATTGATGGAGACCATGTGTCTGACCATTCTGTCAGGACATCCATGGAGCTGATTGGACAAACCTTCTTCTCCTGTGTGAGGAGGGGCTAGTCTAGAATACATATGTGTCTTTCCCTTGGCTCTGAGACATTCTCTCATAACTTTCACCATGTTATGAGCTTTGAGCCACGACTGCAGTTGTTGAATTAAACTTCCAGATTGATAATTGTTTTGCTTGTCCTTGGTATAGAAATTTCCATAACAAGCTCACAACACAAACACCACAGAGACAAGACGTTTGAAAGCCTGTCCCTGAGAGACCAGTCCAACAGGAAGTAAAGATCTGTCTGTGTTGGTCTCCGAGCGCAGAGGGACGACTCGTCAGCACGTGTGGCAGCAGATGATGAATCATGGCAATGAGGTGATATTAATAACTACATAATAAACCACAGGAGCCTCTCTGAAGGTTCAGAGTTCTGTGAGTTCTGAACGTTTGGTTCTCTGGACGTCGAGGTTCCTTCAGGAACGTCTGTTCTTCAGTGTGAACGTCTGTGCAGCTCCACATCAAACACCAGAACCAGCCTTTCAAAACTCACAGGTCATTAATACGGATATTAATGAACAATGCAGAGCTTCATAAATATTCCTCAGCTTCTGAATGTGAGGGACGGTCCCATTATAAAGAATCATAAAGTCAGATTGTTTTCACGTCCCTGATATTCAGCTCAAATTTAAATTAGTAAGAAGATCAAACTTCCATTT